>NW_019948711.1:4449-7617 GCF_002910315.2 Salvelinus sp. IW2-2015
AGGTTGATGTGTGGTAGAGGTGGTGTGTGGTAGGAGGTTGTGTGGTGGTGTGTGGTTAGGAGGTTGTGTGGTGGTGTGGGTAAGAGGTTGTGGTGGTGGTGTGGGTAGGAGGTTGGTGTCCCTACCGACTCGCGGCGTATCTGGTGTGTGGTAGAGGCTTGTGAGTGGGTAGGAGGTTGTGAGGTTGGTGTGTGGTAGGAGGTTGTGAGGTGGTGTGTGGTAGGAGGTGTGGGTGGTGTGGGTGGTAGGAGTTGGTGAGGTGGTGTGTGGTAGGAGGTGGTGAGGTGTGTGTGGTAGGAGGTGGTGGTGTGGTAGGAGGTGGTGTGTGGTGTGTGGTAGGAGGTTGTGAGGTGGTGTGTGGTAGGAGGTTGTGAGGTGGTGTGTGGTAGGAGGTTGTTTGAGGTGGTGTGTGGTAGGAGGTTGTGAGTGGTGTGTGGTAGGGAGGTTTGTGAGGTGGTTGTGTGGTAGGAGGTTTGTGAGGTGGTGTGTGGTAGGAGGTTGTGAGGTGGGTGGGGTAGGGGGTTGTGAGGTGGTGTGGGTAGGGGTTGTGAGGTGGTGTGGGGTAGGGGTTGTGAGGTGGTGTGGGGTAGGGGGTTGTGGCGTGGTGTGGTGGTGTGGGGTAGGAGGTTGTTGTGTGGGTGTGGGGTAGGAAGTTGTGAGGTGGGTTGTGTGTGGAGGTTGTGAGGTGGTGTGGTGGTAGGAGGTTGTGGAGGTGGGTGTGGTGTGGAGGTTGTGGGTGATGTGGGGTAGGAGTTGTGAGGTGGTTGTGGGTAGGAGGTTGTGAGGTGGTGTGGGGTAAGGAGGTTGTGAGGTGGTGTGGGTAGGAGGTGGTGTGTTGGTAGGAGTTGTGGAGGTGGTGTGTGGTAGGAGGGTTGTGAGTGGTGTGTGGTAGGAGGTTGTGAGGTGGTGTGTGGTAGAAGTTTAGGTGGCTGAGAAAAGAGGCATAGTGAAGAACTTACCTGCTTTAAAATCAATATTTAGCAGATCACTGTAGTTCTTCCCAATAGGATTTTGTAGTTCTCTGATTGGACTGTGTAGTTTACAATAGGACTTTGTAAGTTCTCTGATAGGACTGTGTAGTTCCTCTGATTGGAGTTTCTCAACTTTTTTTTGCATCTCTGCCTCCACAGCTTTAATTTTATTTGACTGCTTGATCTTCTCAATTTCATTGTGTTCCTTGACCAGCAGACAGAGAGTGCCGCAGTCACCCACTACTAACTCGCACAGAAACCCCACTAGTCCTAGTCTGTAATAACCTTTTGTAGTTCTGTCTTATACATTTTGGACCTGAGGGGGACACACAAACACACATTGATTGTTTCAATGCATGTAGTAATGTTGAAAGTTGAAGTGAGATTAAATTCAACTGTTGGAGAACAGTGGTGTGACATAACTCTAGTACAAACTCAGAACCGCAGGTGCAGAGAAACCCAGCAGGCAGAGGTGAAGGTAAATCCAGAACGTTTACTAAGTATTCCAGGAAAAACAACAATCAAAGTGCTCTGAGTAAAAAGAAAGAGATTGAGCAACTGCCAGGTCATAGAGGAACCTAAATAGTCCCCTAAACCAGTGAACCCATAATCCCAATCAGGCTCACTGATGGCAACCCTCAGATGAGCTCTAACCTGCGAAAATGGAAGTTGGTAAATGCTGTTTCGTTACAGCCAGGGACAATACAGGGGGAATACAAAACCACTGATGTGATTGTTTAAGTGAGTTGGGAAATTGACCCATTGTTTTTAACATAGACTGACAATACCGTGTTATATGTCATACATATTACTTTGTACTACCATGAATATGTATACTGTTTTCAACGAGGGAATTCGATTAAGCTGCCCGGATTGAACCAGACTATGGCCGTAAATGTGAGGCGAAACCGTTGGGGAGGCGCGCCCTGCTTTCAAATGCCGAACGGTAATCTTTGACGCTCAGTCATATTGTCAACAATGAAGCCTGGTGCAGCGTTCATAAACATACATCATCTATTTTCCATAAAATATGTTAAAATTCTGTGGTAACAACTGTTGAAAAATGGGCGTGCTCGCTTGCTACCGCGGTGGTTGTTATCGTTGCTAAATCCTCCATGTAACAACTAGCGTCCCGTATGGGACATTTCCTTTCGCAGGTGTTCGGTTCTGAATAACAGAGTAAAAAAACTCAGACGTCTAGTAAAGCTTAACCAAGTTTATTCAACCATTGGGTCATACAGCTGCATCAGACAAAATACATATTCACACCAGCACTAGTATTCAACCCTTCCTTGGCGGACTCTCCTCCTCGCACATATAGTCAGCCAATACATCTCTGTTGCTAGGCAGAACTTTAGTGATGCCTGTTCTTTGTCACTTCATCGGACCTGACCTCAGCCCGAATTCCTTAACTCTCCCTACCTCAGAGCTGTCCTGTTGATTCATACCGTGGCCCCCCTCCTTCCTATAGGATCCCTGATGTCCAACAACAACATGTTCTGACAGTATTTACACGTCCTGCCTTCCTCTCTCTCCCTCCGTGACATGATTAAGGATGTTCAAAGTTCATAGGCCAGAACCCTTCACAGGACAGCCGGAGGCAAAGTYATTAATATTTATGAGTTAGGTCAGGTGATTGGTTGAGCCTTCTTGGGTGTGACGTCACACTGATGTGCTGCCGAGTTGTCTGTTTAGTTTGCTCGCCAGCGTGAGCAATAAGGACAGAACAACTTGGGAATTTCAGGTTAATTAATTGGCAAATAAATCAAAAGCCTCACCAACTAGCTACCAATCTATTTCAGTTTCACTATCCAAGCATTCATAAAACGAGTCCACTAGTTGTTTATTTTTACAGTTACGCAAACTGGCTGTTGCTTGATATGAGCAAGTCAACCCAAACATATCAAAGAACAGCCCTGCTTAGTTGGCTAGTAACGTTGGTGACAGTGGTGATATCCTGTTGATATCCTATGGTGAGTTGTGATTCGTTGGAGTTAACTCAAATAAAAAGTGGTTTGTTCCACCATTCCAAAATAAAGATTGACTTCTACAAATTCTCATCTAACCTACCAAATCAAATCAAATTGTATTTGTCACATACACATGGTTAGCAGATGTTAATGCGAGTGTAGCGAAATGCTTGTGCTTCTAGTTCCGACAATGCAGTAATAACCAACGAGTAATCTAACCTAACAAT
>NW_019948711.1:11342-12754 GCF_002910315.2 Salvelinus sp. IW2-2015
TCATGGGTGAACAGGGAGTACAGGAGAGGGCTGAGAACGCACCCTTGTGGGGCCCAAGTGTTGAGGATCAGCGGGGTGGAGATGTTGTTTCCTTCCCTCACCACCTGGGGGCAGCCCGTTAGGAAGTCCAGGACCCAGTTGCACAGGGCGGGGTCGAGACCCAGGGTCTCGAGCTTAATGACGAGTTTGGAGGGTACTATGGTGTTAAATGCTGAGCTGTAGTCGATGAACAGCATTCTTACATAGGTATTCCTCTTGTCCAGTTTGGTTAGAGCAGTGTGCAGTGTGATTGCGTCGTCTGTTGACCTATTTGGGTGGTAAGCAAATTGGAGTGGGTCTAGGGTGTCAGGTAGGGTGGAGGTGATATGATCCTTGACTAGTCTCTCAAAGCACTTCATGATGACGGAAGTGAGTGCTACGGGGCTATATACAGGGGGTACCGGTACAGAGTCAATGTGGAGGCTATATACAGTTGGTACCATGTATAGGTTATTCCATAGCTGCTGGGAAGTAGTTTGGGGGTGGGAGGACTGAGAATTTATTTTGTTAACAGTACCAGTCAAAAGTTGAGTTGGACTGCAGAGTGAAAGAAAAGCAGCCAACAAGTGCTCAGCATACGTGGGAACTCCTTCAAGACTGTTGGAAAAGCATTCCAGGTGAAGCTGGTTGAGAGAATCCCGAGAGTGTGCAAAGCTGTCATCAAGGCAAAGTGTGGCTACTTTGAAGAATGTCAAATAGAAATATATTTTGATTTGATTAACACTTTTTTGGTTACCTCATGATTCCATATGTGTTATTTCAGAGTTTTGATGTCTTCACTATTATTCTACAATAGTAAAAATAAAGAAACACCTACCCATTTCAGGGTTTGTCCAAACTTTTGACTGGTACTGTATGTATATTTTTTTTATATATATTGTTTATTTATTATGATTTTCATGGGGTGCTGCAGCACTTTCAGCACACTAACGTCACGCGGTTATGGGTTATTCCAAGTTTCAACGTGGCCTTTAATTAGTGTTAGTTTAAGTCATATAAACTTTGACATCAACTGAAAAGGATGTTAATAGTTACACCTGTCCTTCAATAACAAAAGGTACTCACTTGTCAATCACACACAACATGGAAAGGTAACCCTGTTGTTAAAAAACCCTGTTGTTTTGCCAACTGGTAATAAAATCACTAATTGATTAGGGAGGAAATATACACTGTTAAAATTAACACAGCTCCAAAAACCAAATGGATCCTGGGAATAACGTGTACATCACTGGTTAGAGGGCAGTTTGGGAATAATGTGTACATCACTGGTTAGAGGAGAGTTTGGGAGTAATGTGTACATCACTGGTTAGAGGACAGTTTGGGAATAATGTGTACATCACTGGTTAGAGGACAGTTTGGGAGTAATGTGTACA
>NW_019948711.1:13089-18563 GCF_002910315.2 Salvelinus sp. IW2-2015
AACGTCAGTTCTGGTGAGTTTGCTTCAACACTGTACCCCTCTACACCAGTGATCGTACTCAGACTATTATCCTCCCAAACTTTTCCTCTGTAGACCAGTGGATGGGTACATTGTTCAAGATTGTATTTGCCCAAACCTTGATCCTCGTAAACGTGAGGCACTACAACTGGTTAGAGGACAGTTTGGGAATAATGTGTACATCACTGGTTAGAGGACAGTTTGGGAGTAATGTGTACATCACTGGTTAGAGGACAGTTTGGAGAAGACAGCTAGATACATTTTGAAGTGTTGCATTTTGATTCAAGTGGGTGGGCAACGTGGTATGTGCAAAGCAACACTGTTTTTGTTAATCACTTCCATCGATATCACGCTGAAATCAATAGAACAAGGGGAACAATATTTGGGATGTAGCGCTGTTTAAGTACACCCCGCGTGTTCCTGTGATTGCGCGCAATAAAACCCCACTATTTGGATTCCTGCTTCATCTCTTCATTTCCTGTGTATTCTCATCGATGCGTCATAGTGGCGTTTTGAACTCTGAACTCTTTATAATAGTCCATCTGTTCTATGCTATTGTTGCGTAGATGGTACATTTTAGGTTTTCGATATATTACAAACTGTTTCTGCGTATTGGTTGTTGATTTGGACACTTTAAAACTGTTTTGACACTGGGCTATTCATCAATGTGTTGTCAACAGGAAGCAACAACAGCATTTTTAAAAATATTAATTGAACTTTCAACATTCATTTCTAATGGTATTGTACTTATTCGGGTAAACACCGCTGAATGAGTGTAAAAAGGTGACGTGACTGATGGATTTGGATAGACTAGAAATCACCAAAATAGGTTTGCCCGAATTATCCGTGCCATTTGAGAAAGAAAGTGATAGCTGCGACCCCTAGCGCTAAATCAACAGTACGAAACCAAATATATTGATCCGTTTTAAGCAATTGATCAAGTGTCATCGTGTTGACTATACACATACTAACATCAACAATCTGAGGTAAAAATGATGGGTAATGTAGTAAGAAAAACACAGACTACTGTCCCTAATTACATATCTTCATTTATGATGATAGTAGAGGGTCTATAGGGTCTGTGCAGCAGGCTGAACGTTAGACGTCCCTACTATACGTTCGGGTGTTTTTACTAACCTGAGAGGTGAGTTCGGTTGCACGGTGTCCGTAAGGATTCCCGGTCTCCTTCGGTGGAGCCCATTGGACCATTGCAGCTACTGTAAATGGGATTATCAAACCTCTCCTCCTTCATCATCATCCGCCGGACCAACGGCAGTCAGTTTTGTTTTGACCGCAGCAGTAGAGCGAGGGACGAGTTTCTGTTAATCGTGTCTGTTGCGCCACTTTATGTAGCAGTCCTATCTCTGACTAATACGACTGACGTCTCGATCACACCTACAGAGTGGAACTTTGACACATTTCAATATAGCCCTTATGAGAAGAGCTATGGTTTCTGTGGAACTGTGAACTTTTGTTATTAGTTAGTGTATTTGTCTACGCATGATGATCACACTTTATGGTGTTACAAAGTGGGATTCAAATTGATTTAATTGTACATTTTTGTCAACAATCTAAACAAAATACTTTAATGTCAAAGTGGACGAATATATATATTTATTTTAGATTTATATAAATTAAATTCCTAAAATATAGTTGTTCCATAAGTATTCATCTCCCTGAGTCAATACATGTTAGAAACACCTTGGCAGCCATTACAGCTGTGCATCTTGGGTAAGTCTCTAAGAGCTTTACACACCTGGTTTGTACAATATTAGCTCATTATTATTTTCATAATTCTTCAAGCTCTGTCAAGATGTTGGGGATCATGGCTAGACAGCCATTTTCACGTCTTGCCACAGATTTACAAAACTGTAACTCGGCCACTCAGGAACATTCACTGTCTTCTTGGTAAGCAACTCCAGTGTAGATTTGGCCTTGTGTTTTAGGTTGTTGTCCTGCTGAAAGGTGAATTCCTCTCCCAGTGTCTGGTGTAAAGCAGACTGAAGCAGGTTTTCCTCCAGGATCTTGCCTGTGCTTAGCTCTGTTCCGTTTTATAGGTACTTTCATGGGAAATTTCTCATGACTCAAACACCTCCCTGAACAGATGAATATATGCACTGTGTCAACAGCCAAGGAACCCCCTCTAAATCTCAATCTATGTCATTATAACTGTAACGGTCGTCGTTGCATGAAGGATCGGACCAAAGCGCATGATTTTATTGGATCAACAAACACTCGAACAAAATAAACCAAGAGGGAAAACCGAAACAGTCCTGTCAGGTGCAGAACATTAAACAGAAAACAACTACCCACAAAACACAGGTGGGAATGAGGCTACCTAAGTATGGTTCYCAATCAGAGACAACGATAGACAGCTGCCTCTGATTGGGAGCCACACCCGGCCAAAACAAAGAAATACAACACATAGAAAAGTGAACATAGAATGCCCACCCAAATCACACCCTGCCCAAATAGAGACATAAAAAGCTCTCTAAGGTCGTGACAATAACATGCTGTTCTTGTAAATCATAACCACCCCAAACACAAACACATTTCCTTGACTGTTTCCAACTCTCTCAATWCCATTTCAATAAATAAAAGTGAAATTAACACCAAAAAAATGTCCTCTCTCTTTCTGTGTTAGGTCCGTCAGTGAGCTGCATTTGGTGAGGGTCCATCGGTCAGAGGGCGGGATTTACACCTTCCTAGCCAATCATGAGGATGCCTCTGTCAATCAATCATTCCCTGTCTATGTGAACAGTACGTTCTGGTTGGTTGTTTTTGCATGATGTGTTTTCACATCCTTTTTCACACCATTTTGAAGGCTTACAGTAAACGTCTGTTGTCTGGTCTGTTGTCTTTTGTCTGGTTTGTTGTCTGTCTGTATGTCTGTCTTGTTGTCTGTCTGTCTGGTCTGTCTGTCTGTATGTCTGTCTTGTCTGTCTGTCTGTCTGTCTGTCTGTTGTCTGTCTGTTCTGTTGTTGTCTGTCTGTCTGTCTGTTGTCTGTCTGTCTGTCTGTTGTCTGTCTGTCTGTCTGTCTGTCTGTCTGTCTGTCTGTCTGTCTTGTCCTGTCTGTCTGTCTGTCTGTCTGTCTGTCTGTCTGTCTGTTGGTCTGTCTGTCTGTCTGTCTGTCTGTCTGTCTGTCTGGTCGTCTGTCTTCGTTCTGTCTGTCATGTCTGTCGTCTGTCTGTTGGTCTTGTCTGTTGTCTGTCTGTCTTACTGTCTGTTGTCTGTCTGTCTGTTGTCTGTCTGTCTGTCGTCTGTCTGTCTGTCTGTCTGTCTGTCTGTCTTTGTCTTGTCTGTCTGTCTGTTGTCTGTTCTGTCTGTCTTCTGTCTGTTCTGTTGTCCTGTCTGTCTGTCTGTCTTCTGTCTGTCTGTCTGTCTTCTGTCTGTTGTCTGTCTGTCTGTCGCTCTCGAGTTGATGGACAGGTGCGCTGCGTTGCCGCCGGTTACCCGGCCCCTAAAATCACCTGGTTCTACTGTGAACTCCCACACACACGGTACGGGACAATAACACACACAGCCATACTGTGAACTCACCCACACACGGTACAAGACAATAACACACACAGCCATAGTCACTACTGTTATTGCTGAGTGCGATGCTAAATTCCATTGTCATCCCAAGTACCCCAGTAAGTAACATATACAGAGATGTGAGAGTGAACAAGTAACCTTGTTACACGGAGTGGAAACCAAGAGCAGACTCAGACAAGGAGACTGGGATGAAGTAACCAAGGTATTTATTAACACACGGGGGAGATGGAGTGCAGGTCAGGGGAAGCTCGGGCGGGTTAAGAGGGGTGAGAGGGGTTGAGACAGGGTAAGCAGGTCCGGAGGGGAATCAAAGGGAGTAGTAGAGTGGGGAATCCAGGACAGAGTAGCAGGATGACGAGACGTGGAACTGGAGACAGGGACCAGAGTCAGAGCGGGCAGAACTGTAGCGCCGAGGAAAACAGCGCCAGGCAGGAAAACAGGATCTGAATAGTAACACATAGCTAGAAGCGTAGACTGACTGAGCAGAGATTACAATCTGGCAGCGTGGAAGTGGCAGGGCTGAGTATTTTTAGAGGTCTTGATTATGGAACAGGTTGCAGCTGGTGGGGATCTGCTCTGACTCCAGCACACCTGTCTCCACACACAGACACACAGAGAGAGGGAGAGAGTGCTGGGGGAGTGGCGGCAGGTCAAGGAAACACAGGATGAGCAGTAGAGGGCGTTGCAGGAGCAGATGTGACAGTACCCCTCCTTCTACAGGCGCCACCTGGCAGCCCGGGCCTTCCTCCAGGTACGGTGACAACGGCACAGATGGTCCTGGACAGAGGGAACCTCAACCTCTTCAGCGGGGAACAAGGGGGGTTGGTAACCCAGAGCACACTCGAAGGGTGACATACCTGATGAGGCATTGGTGAGGGTGTTGTGGGCATATTCAAACCAGGGTAGCTGAGCGCTCCAGAAGTCACACAGCGTAGGGCAGTCTCCATCTCTTGGTTGGCCCGTTCGGTCTGGCCGTTGGTCTGGGGGTGATATCCAGAAGAAAGACTGGCATTGATACCAAGAGCTGAACAGAAGGATATCGATACCTGGGAGGTAAACTGGGGTCCTCTGTAGGAAACGATGTCAGTGGGGATGCCATGCAGACAAAACACATGGGATACTAACAGGTCCGCAGTCTCCCTGGAGAACGGGAGCTTGGAGAGCGGAATGAAGTGAGCCACTTTGGAAAATCTGTCAATAATGGTGAGGATGACGGAGTTACCATTAGATGGGAGGAAGGCCAGTGATGAAGTCCAGAACTGTGTGTGACCAGGGGCGACTGGGTATGGGAAGAGGGTGGAGCAGACCGGAAGTGGGATTAGTGGAGGTTTTGTTCTGGGCACAAACCGAACAGGCTGAGACAAACTCCCGGACATCTCTCTCCATGGCAAAAGCGCTGACGCAGGAAGGCGAGGGTCCGGTCCATACCAGGGTGACAGGTGAGGAGGGTAGAATGGGCCCACTGAAGAACATCAGAGCGAACACAATCTGGGACAAACAGAGCATTACTAGGACCGTTACCCGGGTCAGCCTGGTTCTGCTGAGCCTGGCGGATACGGGACTCGATCTCCCAGGTGACGGCGGAAACGATGCAGATGGATAGCACAATGGCTTCTGGCTCGGTTCCCGTGTTGTCGGCGGTGAACTGGCGAGACAGGGCATCAAGCTTGGTATTCTTCGAACCAGGGCGATAAGTGAGTGTGAAATTAAATCTATCGAAGAACAAGGCCCACCTGGCTTGTGTCGGGGTAGGTTCCTTATTCCTTGTCAATCATTGGCATATTGGTGAAATCAGCAATCGGACAATATCTTCTTTAAGAAAAATAAATTAAACCTTTATTAATGCAATTGCAGACAGAAGTTGACAATGGGAACACAGCATGTATGTTTCAGAGTAAGTTCTGCACCCCACCTCAGG
>NW_019948712.1:0-4659 GCF_002910315.2 Salvelinus sp. IW2-2015
AAATAGTTATTAAAGGGTAGTTAAATAGTGTAGTTAAATAGTAGTTAATAGTTGTATATAGTAGTTAAATAGTTTAGTTATAATAGTTAACGTTAAATGGTAGTTAAATAGTTAGTTAAATAGGTAGTTAAATAGGTAGTTAAATAGGTGTAAATAGTAAGTTTAAATAGTTAGGTTAAATAGTTAGTTAAATAGTTAGTTAAATAGTTAGTTAAATAGGTAGGTTAAATATTAGTTAACATAGGTAGTTAATAGTATATGTTATAATAAGGTAGTAAATAGGTAGTTAATAGGTAGTTAAATAGTAGGTTTAAATAGTTTGTTAAATAGTTAGTAAATAGGTGATAAAGTTAGTAATAGGTATTAAATAGGTAGTAAAGTATAAATAGGTAGTTAAATAGGTAGTAAATGGTAAGTTAAATATTTGTAGTAATAGGTTAGTTAAATAGTGTAGTAGTTAAATAGGTATAGTTATAAATAGGTAGTTAAATAGTTGGTTAAATGTTAGTTAAATAGTTAGTAAATATTAGTTAAATAGTAGTTAAATAGGTAGTAATAGGATAGTTAGTTAACTAGTTACGTTTAAATGTAGTTATGAGTAAATAGGAGTTTAAATAGGTAGTTTAAATAGTTAGTTAAATAGTTTAGTTAAATAGTTAGTTTTAAATAGGTAGATTTAAAATAGTTAGTTAAAAGGTAGTTAAATAGGTAGTTAAATAGTTAGTTAAATAGTTAGCTTAAATAGTTAGTTAAATAGTTAGTTTAAAATAGTTAGTTAAATACGTTAGTTAAATAGTTAGTTAATAGGGTAGTTAAATAGAATTAGTTAAATAGGTAAGCTTTAAATATAGTTAAATAGTTAGTTGAAATTAGGTAGGTTAACATAGGTAGTTAATAGGTCGTAAATAGTAGTGTAATAGTTAGTTAAATAGGTAGTTAAATATGGTCGTTAAATAGGCATTATTAGTAGTAATAGTTAGTGTAAATAGTTAGTTAATATAGTTGTTAAATAGTTTGTTAAATAGTTAGTTAAAATAGTAGTTAAATAAGGTAGTAAATAGTTAGTTAAAATAGTTAGTTAAGAAGGTAGTTAATATGGTAGTAAGAATGGAGGTAGTTAAATAGTAAGTTAAATAGTTTAGTAAATAGGATGTTAAATAGTATAGTTAAATAGGTTAGTTAAATAGTTATTAGTTAAATAGTTTAGTTAATAGTTAGTTAAAATAAGTTAGGTTAAATAGGTAGTTAAAGTTAGTAAATAGTATGTTAAATAGTTAGTTAAATAGTGTAGGTTAAATAGTTAGTTAAATAGTTATAAAGAGGTAGTTAAATAGTTAGTTAAATAGGTAGAATTAGTTATAGTAGTTAAATAGGTAGTTAAATAGTAGTAAAGGTTTAAAGTAGGTTAAGACGTAAAATAGAAGTTGTTAAATAGTTTAGTTAATAGTGTAAATTAGGTTAGTTCAACAGTAGTTAAATGGTAGTAAATAGGTAGTGAAAATAGTTAGTTAATGTAGTTATAGTAGTTAAATAGTTAGTTAATAAGGTATAGTTAAATAGGTAAGTAAATAGTAGTTAATAGTTTAGTTAAAATACGTTAGTTAAATTAGGTAGTTTAAAATATTAGTTAAATAGGTAGTTAAATAGGTAGTTAAATAGTTAGTTAAATAGTTAGTTAAATAGTTAGTTAAATAGTTAGTTAAATAGTTAGTTAAAGAGTTAACCAAATATCTGTACTGACCCTTTTTGCACCAACTCTTTTGACTCATCACATAAGCTGCTGCTACTGTTTCTTACCTATCCTGTTGCCTAGTCACTTTACCCCTACCTGAACATATCTACCTCAATTACCCCATACCCCTGCACATCGACTCGGTACTGGTACCCTGTGTATATAGCCAACTTTTATTATTACGTGTTTTACTATTTTATTATTTCTCAATTTTATTTCTCTACATTATTGGGAAGGGCCTGTAAGTCAGCATTTCACTGTTAGTCTACACCTGTTGTTTACCAAGCATGTGACAAATTGTCACGTTCGTCGTATTGAGGAGACCAAGGCGCAGCGTGATATGAATACATTCTTCTTTTAATAAAGGAAGAACACTGAACAAACTAACAAAGTAACAAAAACGAACGTGAAGCTAAATAGAACGGGTGCTGACATGCAACTCCACATAGACAACTACCCACAAAACCTAAATGGAAAATGGCAACCTAAATAGGATCCCCAATCAGAGACAACGATAAACAGCTGCCTCTGATTGGGAACCAATTCAGGCCACCATAAACCTACATTACCTAGACATACAAAATCCCCATAGATAAACAAAAACCCWAGACAAGACAAAAACACACATCACCCTCGTCACACCCTGACCTGACCAAAATAATACAGAAAATATAGAAAACTAAGGTCAGGGCGTGACAGTACCCCCCCCCCAAAGGTGCGGACTCCGGCCGCAAAACCTGAACCTATAGGGGAGGGTCTGGGTGGGCATTTCTCCACGGTGGCGACTCTGGTGAGGGACGTAGACCCCGCTCCACCTCTGGCTTGGCCCACTTAGGTGGCGCCTCTAGAGCGGGGACCCTCGCCGCCGACCCCGGACTGGGGACCCTCGCAGCGGGCCCCGGACTGGGGACCCTCGTAGCACTGGAGGGCGCCTCTAGAAGCTCCGGACTGAAGGGCGTCTCTGGAAGCTCCGGGCTGAAGGGCGCCTCTGGAAGCTCCGGACTGAAGGGCACCTCTGGAAGCTCCGGGCTGAAGGGCGCCTCTGGAAGCTCCGGACTGAAGGGCGCCTCTGGAAGCTCCGGACTGAAGGGCGCCTCTGCGAGAGATTATCTGTACTGACCCTTTTTGCACAACTCTTTTGACTCATCACATAAGCTGCTGCTACTGTTTCTTACCTATCCTGTTGCCTAGTCACTTTACCCCTACCTGAACATATTAACCTCAATTACCCCATACCCTGCACATCGGACTCGGTACTTACCCTGTGTATATACCGCAACTTTTGATTATTAGGTGTTTTACTATTTTATTATTTCTCAATTTTTATCTCTACTTATTGGGAAGGGCCTGTAAGTCAGCATTTCCACTGTTAGTCTACACCTGTTGTTTACCAAGCATGTGACAAATTGTGTCACGATCTTCGTTCGTATTGAGAGGACGACCAAGGCGCAGCGTGATATGAATACATTCTTCTTTTAATAAGGGAAGAAACTGAACAACTAACAAAGTAACAAAAACATAACGTGAAGCTAAATAGAACGGGGTGGACATGCAACTCACATAGACAACTACCACAAAACCTAATGGAAAATGGCAACCTAAATAGGATCCCCAATCAGAGACAACGATAAACAGCTGCCTCTGATTGGGAACCATTCAGGCCACCATAAACTCATTACTCGACATACAAAATCCCCATAGATCAAGATCAACCCTAGACAAGACAAACACACATCACCCTCGGTCACACCCTGACTGACAAATAATACATGAAAATATCAGAAAACTAAGGTCAGGGCGTGACAGTACCCCCCAGCCCCCCAAAGGTGCGGACTCCGGCCAGCAAACCTAACAAGGCAGGGTCTGGGTGGGATTTCTTGCCGAGGGACTAGCGCCCGCTCTGGTGAGGCACTGTAGATATCTGGCTCTGCATGAGGTGGCCTCAGAGAGGAACGGCGCGGGACGAGCCCGTCCGCGTGGACCTCGCCAAGCGGGGACCCACGGCCCCGGTAGGTGTCGGAGGCGCCTCTAGAAGCTCGACTGAGAGAGGGCGCTCTGGAAGCTCCGGGCTGAGGGCGCCTCTGGAAGCTCCGGACTGAAGGGCACCCTCTGGAAGCTCCGGGCTGAAGGGGCCTCTGGAAGCTCCGGACTGAAGGGCGCCTCTGGAAGCTCCGGAAACGATGAGGCGCCTCTAGAAGCTCCGGACTGAAGGGCGCCTCTGGACGCTCGGACTGAGGGCACCTCTGGAAGCTCCGGACTGAAGGGCACTCTGGAGCCTCGACTGAAGGGTGCGCCTCTGGAAGCTCCGGACTGAGGGCGCCACTGGAAGCCCGGACTGAAAGGCGCCTCTGGAGGCTCCGGACTGAAGGGCGCCTCTGAAAGCTCCGGAATGAAAGGCGCCCTTCTGGAAGCTCCGGACTGAAGGGCGCCACTGGAAGCTCCGGAATGAAAGGCGCCTCTGGAAGCTCCGGACTGAAAGGCCGCCTCCTGGAAGCTCCGGACTGAAGGGCCGCCTCTGGAAGCTCGGACTGAAGGGCACCTCTGTGAAGCTCCGGACTGGAAGGGCGCAACTGGAAGCTCCGGACTGAAAGGCGCCTTCTGGAAGCTCCGGACTGAAGGCATCTGGAAGCTCCGGACTGAAGGGCACCTCTGGAAGCTCCGGACTGAAAGGCGCCTCTGGAAGCTCCGGACTGGAAGGGCCGCCTCTGGAAGCTCCGGCCTGAAGGGCGCCTCTGGAAGCTCCGGACTGAAAGGCCCTCTGGAGGCTCCGACTGGAGGGGCGTACTGGGAGCTCCGGACTGGAGACCCCCGTTGGAGGCTCTTGCCATGGATCATCCCTGGAGGCTTCTTGCCATGTGATCATCACTGGAGGCTTCGTGCCATGGATCACAGCACTTGATCACGACTTCGACATAAGTTGGAAAGGC
>NW_019948712.1:8834-14110 GCF_002910315.2 Salvelinus sp. IW2-2015
GGAGGTCGGACTGTAAGGGCCTCTGGGCTCCGGGGCCCGGATGGCTCGTCCGCTGGAGGCTCGGACTGGGGCTGTCGCTGGAGGCTCCGGACTGGGGGATCGTTGCTGGAGGCTCCGGACTGGGGATATTCGCTGGAGGCTCCGGATGGAGATCGACGTCTCTGGAGGTTCCGGGACTGGAGATCGTCGTGGGCTCCCGGACTGGGGATCGGTCGCTGGAAGGCTCGACTGGAGATCGTCGCTGGAGGCTCCGACTGGGGATCCGTCGCTGGAAGGCTCGGACTGGGATCACGCTGGAGTCCTCCGAACTGGGGATCGTCGCTGGAGGCTCGGACTGGGGATTTCGCTGGAGGCTCCGGACTGGAGATCGTTCGTGGAGGTCTCCGGACTGGGGTGCGTCGCTGGAGCTCCGGAACTGGGGATCGTTGTTGAGTCTCGAACTGGGGATCGTCGCTGAAGGCTCAGGAATGGGGATCGTCGCTGGAGTGGAGAGACACAGACAGGAGCTTCGTGCCATGGATCATCGCTGAAGGCTCTGGCATGGATCATCACTGGAGGCTTCGTGCATGGATATCACTGGAGGTTTTGGCCAGTGGGATCATCACTGGAGGGCTTCTTACATGGATCATCACTGGAGGCTTCGGTGGGCATTTTGGATATCACTGGAGGCTTCGTGCCATGGTCATCACTGGAGGCTTCTTGCCATGGATCATCACTGGAGGCCTAGTGCCATGGATCACACTGGAGGCTCTTGGCCATGGATCACACTGGAGGCTTCGTACATGGATCACCACTGGAGGCTTCTTGCTGGAATCATCACTGGGCCTCTTGCCATGGATCAAATAACTGGAGTGGAGAGACACACAGGAGGCTGGCTCCTGGGGAGCAGGCCATGACTCACCAGGGCTGGGGAGAACATGGCAGGAAGTCCTTGTCCTTGCCGAGGCAGGATACACTGGGACGTGGAGAGCACTGGAGGTCTCGAGCTAAGAGCCTGCACACCGTCTGGCTGGAACACACCTGTCTATATAAGGTCCAACAGTTGACAGTGGATGTCAGAGCAAAAACCAAGCCATGAGGTCGAAGGAATTATCCGTAGAGCTCCGAGAGAGGATTGTGTCGAGGCACAGATCTGGGGAAGTGTACCAAAACATTTCTCCAGAATTGCAGGTCCCCAAGAAAACAGTTGCCTCCTTCATTCTTAAATGGAATAATACATTTGGAACCACCAAGACTCTTCCTAGAGCTGGCTGCCCGGCCAAACTGAGCAATCAGGGGAGAAGGGCCTTGGTCAGGGAGGTGACCAAGAACCCGATGGTCACTCTGACAGAGCTCCAGAGTTCCTCTGTGGAGATGGGAGAACCTTGCAAAATGACAATGACAGCCTGGACAGTCGAAAATGACAGTCTGTAATTATCCAGTGATTAATGGCGCAAAACGAATAATCCTGGATTTTGTGACATTTGAGAGTAGCATGTCGTAAAAAAGGTTCCCCCAAATATCTGTCAACTCTAGTGTGTGTGTGTGTGTGTGCGCTCGTGTGAGTGCGTGCTCTAAAAGTCTTCAAGGTGTTGAATCGCAGGTTTTGCTTTGGACTTTGGGATAATGCAGTTCTCTCTCCCCCAGCCTTCACACAGCAGCGTAATGAGCCAGGAACACACTCACAAACTGATGCAGTGAGAAATACTCTACTCAGAACACACACAGACACACACATATACACACATACGTACACACACACCTACACATGCATGTGCTGGACAGGAGAGTTTTTACTAGTGGACTGGTTTTATCAGTCAGTATTTGGTCTCAATAGCGTCCCTCTGGGTAGAGTGTATTTTGTAGTCGTGCAGTAAAGTTGGTTTGACTGCGGAGAGAGCGAGAGAGATTTCCCTGGAGGTACCCTCAGTACGGGAGAGTACGGCATTAAGTACGGCATTAAAACCCCTTCTACCCCCAACGGACCTTTGGTGCCCTTCCACTTCTTACGCAAACCAGATGTCCCCCGCAATGCTTATATGCAACCCACCCCCACCCCACACATGCTCACACACACACAGCCTCTCGGGCACCTCCATGCATATCAGACCTCATAAGTCATTATCACAGGGTCTGGAGAACACACACAGGGCTGTTAAAGGTGTGCAGGTAATACTACATCTGTAACTTAGTGACGGGGTGTTTATGTCAGTGGGTTCAGGGGTTAGAGGTTAGGGGTGATGGACCAGAGAGAGGAAGTAGAGTTGAGGGACAACAGACATCAGGCTGAGCCCCAATGGTTGGATGACTGTCTGGGGGCTGTTGGAGACGATGTCTTGCTGCCCCTCTACACACACACACACACACACACGCACACGCACACACCACCACACACACATAACTTACCCGGTCTCTCACACACACCCCTCATATCAGAATAAACAACAAGAGCGCTCTCTCCCTTCCCTCTAACTTCGCCTCTTTTCTGTCTGGTCTGGTCTCTCCCTCTCTTCTTTCCTTTCTGTTCCATCCCTCCCTCAACTCCCTCTCTTGCTCTGCTCTCTTCCCTCTCATTTTCTGTCTGTCTCTCTCCCCTCCCTTCCATTCCACCTCGCTCTCCTCTCATCCCTCCTCTCTTCTCCCTCTCCATCCTCCCCTTCTTACTACTCCATCTCCTCCCCCATCTCTACTCCCTTCTCCGTCACCTCTCTCTCTCTACCCTCTACCTGATTCCCCCTCTCACTTTCTACTCCCTTCCATCCCCCCCTCTCTCTTCTCCTCTCCATCCCCCTCTCTCTCTAACTCCATCCCCTCTCTCTCTACTCCCTCTCCACCCCCCTCTCTCTTCTCTACTCCATCCCCCTCTTCTCTTTCCCTCTCCATCCCCCCTCTTCCCCCTCTATCCCTCTCTCTCTACTCATCCCCTCTCTTCTTCTCTCTTCTCTACTCCATCCCCCTCTCTCTTCTCTCCCTCTCCAGTTCGCCCCCTCTCCTCTACTCCTCTCCATACCCCATCTCTCAGCTCTCTTCTCTACTCCATCCCTCTTCTCTCTCTTCTCCCTCTCCATCCCCCTCTCTCTTCTTCTCTACTCCATCCCCCTCTCTCTCTTCTCCCAGTAGTATCCTGGCTCACCCCCCTCTCTCTCTATCTCTCTCCACCCCTCTTCTCTCTACTCCATCCCCTCTCTCTCTTTCTCTACTCCATCCCCCTCTCTCTCTTCTCCCTCGTCCTCCCACTCTCTCTCTTTCCCTTCTCCATCCCCCTCTTCTCTCTTCTCCATCTCCATCACCCTCTCTCTCTTCTCCCTCTCCATCCCCCTCTCTCTTCTCTACTCCATCCCCCCTCTCTCTTCTCCCTCCTCCATCCCCCTCTCTTCTCTTCTCCTCCCCCTCTCTCTTCTCCCTCTCATCCCCCTCTCTCTCTTGCTCCCTCTTCCATCCCCCTTCTCTCTACTCCATCCCCTCTCTCTTCATATACTCCATGCGCCCTCTCTCTCTCTCCTACAGTCATCCCCCTTTCTTCTCTCTCCCTCTCTCCATCCCCCTCCTCTCTAACCCATCTCCACCCGCCGTTCTCTCCGCTCTCTCCCTTCTCTCATCCCCCCTCTCTCTCTAATCTACTTCCACCCCTTCTCTCCTCTTGCTCCCTCCCACTGCCTTCTCCTCTACTCCATCCCCCTCTCTCTTCGTTCTTCGCTCTCCTATCCACCCTCTCTCCTCATGAGCTTCCATCCTCTCTCTCTACTCTTTCTCTACCTCATCCCCGCTGGCTCTCGTTACTCCATCCCCTCTCTCTCTTCTCCCTCTCCATTCCCCCTCTCCTCTCTCTCCTCTCCCACCCTCGCTTTTGTCTCTCTGCTATGATCCAATCTCCTTCTCCACCCTCTCTCTTCTCCTTCTTCCATCCTCTCCTCTCTTCTCCCTCTCCACCCTCTCTCCTTCTTCCTTCTCCACCCTCTCTCTCTCTCTCTCTTCTTCCTTCTCCACCCCTCCTCTCTCTTTCTTGTCTTCTCACCCTCTCTCTCTTCTCCATTCTCCAAGCCTCTACTCTCTCTCTCTTTACTTCTCCCTTCTCCCCCCTCTCTCTCTCTCCCTACTTCCCTCTCCGACTCTTCTCCACTCCCTGAGCGTAGTGGGCTTGACTAGTGCTTTTTTAGACACTAAAATATATTGTGCTCCAGCAAGGCTCCTGCATTCCTCAGGAATCTCCCCCAAATAAACACAGACACACCATCCCCACTGGAACAAGTACCACCTCCGCACTGACCTAACACCCACCCACACATTCTGCCACACAGTAGGTCATGCTAGCGTTCAGAAACCACTGCTTCCCGTCTTCATTCATCACATTTACTGGGACGACCTTGGCATATGACATCCAATATCTCTTAGTTGTCCTCCATACCCCCTCTCACCTCTCTTTCTCCCCCTCTCCTCCTTCTCACTTCTCCCCTTCCCCCCTCTCTCTCTCTCTGAATCCAAGGTCCCCCTCGCCCTGCTCTCTTCTCTCTGTACCCCGCCCCCCTCTCTCTCTCTGTCTTTCTCTTCTCTCATACTTCCCCGTCCCTCTCTCTCTCTCTTTTCTCTTGTTACCCCCAATCCCCCTTCTCTCCTATCATTTTTTTTCCTCCCTCTCTCTCTCTCTCTCTCACTCTCTTCTCCCTCTGGCTCTCCCGCTCCCTCCCCTCCTCTGCTCTCTCTCCTCCCTCCGTCCTCTCTAGCTGGTGTCCCCTTCCCTCTCTTCTTCTCTTTCCCCCTCCCTCTCTCTCTCTCTTCCTCTCGTCTCTCCCTCTATTCCCCCCCCCTCTCTCTCTTCCCCTCCCCTCTTCGTCTCTTCCCCCCTCTCTCCTTCTCTTCCCCCTCCCCTTATCTCTCTCCCTCTCCCCCCCTCTCTCTCTCTTCCCCGCTCTCCCCACCCTCATCTCTCTCTCTTTCCCCTCCCCCTCTCTCTCTCTCTTGCCCTCCCCCTCTCTTCTCTGCTCTGTTGCGCCCTCCTCTCGCTCTCTTCCCCCTCCTCAGTCTCCTCTTACCCTCCCTCCCACTCTCTCTCCGTCCTCATTCCCCCTTCCCCATCTCTCTCTCTCTCTCTCTTCACCCACCTCCCCTCTTCTCATTCTCTTCTCTTGAGCTTGGAGTCGAGTCCGATTTCTGATTTTTGTCAAACAGCCGATAGGTGATACCGATTATTGGTGGGCCAAATGAAGCCCGATATCCGATTATATCGGATCGCGATTTGTGTTCAGTATGTATTTTTAATGGTAGAGGTGACAATTTACAAACAATACGAGATGAAACAC
>NW_019948713.1:0-14108 GCF_002910315.2 Salvelinus sp. IW2-2015
AGAGACAGGGGTTATACTACCACAGAGAGACAGAGACAGGGGTTATACTACCACAGAGAGACAGAGACAGGACAGTTGATGTTGTGATGTGTTTGGTCCATGAAGTCTGTGAAGCATTTATTTGGGCTGCAATCTGAGGCTGGTAACTCTAATGAACTTATCCTCTGCAGCAGAGGTAACTCTGGGTCTTCCTTTCCTGTGGCGGTCCTCATGAGAGCCAGTTTCATCATAGCGCTTGATGGTTTTTGTGACTGAACTTGAAACTTTAAAAGTTCTTGAAATGTTCCTGATTGACTGACCTTCATGTCTTAAAGTAATGATGGACTGTTGTTTCTCTTTGCTTATTTGAGCTGTTCTTGACACAATATGGACTTTTCCTTTTACCAAATAGCGCTATCTTCTGAATACCACCCCTACCTCGTCACAACACAACTGATTGGCTCAAACACATTAAGGAAATACATTCCACAAATTAACTTTTAAGAAGGCACACCTGTTCGTTGAAATGCATTCCAGGTGACTACCTCGTGAAGCTGGTTGAGAGAATGCTAAGAGTGTGCAAAGCTGTCATCAAGGCAAAGGGTGGCTACTTTGAAGTATCTCAAATATAAAAAAATATTCTGATTTGTTTACCACTTTTTTGGTTACTGCATGATTTCATAGTTGTGATGTCTTCACTATTATTCTACAATGTAGAAAATAGTACAAATAAAGAAAAACCCTGGAATAAGTAGGCCTGTCTAAACCTTTGACTGGTACTGTATATTTCCGTTGCAAAATGTTTTTATACGGTGTACTAATGAATACACCCCCTGCTCTTCCAAACCTGTCCTCTCTAGCCGTCAGTGACCAGTCCTCACCACTAGGGGTCCTCAGCTGCTACAGAGATCAAGAGAGAGGGAGTCTGGCCTCAACACAACATGACATACTGAACACACTGCTCTTTCTCCTGAAGTACCACACATTTCAAAGCACTGGATTGGTTTAGTGGGGAATCACCATTTTTCTTATACCAGTCGTTTCCTTTCAAATCAGTGAAGGGAAGTGAACAAGTGGACACTTTGGGAGAAAAGTGAGATTATTAAGTGAGAAACACAAACACACCCCACAGAGCCCCAGGACAACAGCACAATTAGACCCAACCAAATCATGAGAAAACAAAAAGATAATTACTTGACACATTGGAAAGAATTAACAAAAAAACAGAGCAAACTAGAATGCTATTTGGCCCTAAACAGAGAGTACACAGTGGCAGAATCCGTGACCACTGTGACTGAACCCCAAACTTAAGGAAAGCTTTGACTATCGTACACGACTCAGTGGAGCATCAGCCTTGCTATTGAGAAAGGCCGCCCGTAGCAGACATGGCTCTCAAGAGAAGACAGCCTATTGTGCTCACTGGCCCACCAAAATGAGTGGAGAACTGAGCTTGCACTTCCTAACCTCCTGCCCAATGCTATGACCATATTAGAGAGCACATATTCCCTCAGATTACACAGCATCCACAAAGAATTGAAAACAAAATCCAATTGATAAACTCCCATATCTAACTGGGTGAAATTCAACAGTGTCCATCACAGCAGCAAGATTGTGACCTTTGCCACAAACAAAGGGCAACCAGTGAAGAACAAACCACATTGTAAATACAACCCATATTTAGCTTATTTATTTTAACTTGTGTGCTTTAACCATTTGTACATTGTTACAACACTGTATATATATAATATGACATTTGTAATGTCTTTCTTGTTTTGAAACTTCTGTATGTGTAATGTTTACTGTTAATTTGTATTGTTTATTTCACTTTTGTGTATTATCTACCTCACTTGCTTTGGCAATGTTAACACATGTTTCCCATGCCAATAAAGCCCCTTGAATTGAATTGAATTGAATTGAATTATTGAGATGTACTCTCTAGATGTCAGTGACCAGTCATCACCACTAGGGGTCCTCAGTGATTTATCTACGGAAAACAGTTCAGGGAAGGACTGGATTCAATAACATTACATGTATATATTTTATTGAATTATTTTATTTATTTAACCCTTTATTTAACCAGGCAAGTCAGTTAAGAACAAATTCTTATTTACAATGATGACCTACCCCCGGCCAAACCCGGACGACGCTGGGCCAAATGTGCGCCGTCCTAAGGGACTCCCAATCACGGCCAGTTGTGATACAGCCCGAAATCGAACCGGGGTCTGTAGTGACGCCTCTAGCACTGAGATGCAGTGCCTTAGACCGCTGCACCACTCTCTGAGCTTATAGGCCACACGGGAGCCCTCTCGTGAGCCCACTCCCACTCGGGAGCCCTCTCGTGAGCCCACTCCCACACGGGAGCGCTCTAAGGCACATACTGAATATTGACACCGGAAATGACAAGACAAAACATGCTAAAATGTGCTGGCACGCACACACGTGGACACACGCACACGGAGGCAATTATGCTTCCCTTACCCCTGTTCTAAACCTGGCCTGGCTCGTGATTTAGAAAGAAGATTAAACCTACCCACCTCCGTCCTCCCTTTATCACCTGCTAGGAGGGAGGAAAGGTTCACAGAGAGAGAGKGAGCGAGAGAGAGAAAACGGATCAGAGGGAGAGAGAGAGAGAGRAGAAAAAGAGGGGATTCAGAAGGAAATTGGAGCTTCTGGAAGGATTTCTGCTAAAACCTGCAAACACAAGACAATATTCTGCTGCTCCATCCAAAGCTACCTGCTCTRCTCCTCTCGAGGCCTTTTTGAATTCCTTGCTGAAGTTACACTGGGGAAATGGAGGACGAATCCCAGCACAATTACACCTAACAGTATGGACTGGGTCTCTCTCTCTCTCCGAGGACACCTGCCACACAATGTAAGAGAACAAAGAACAGCTTCCTCTGTTCTCTTCCTCCCTCCTCTCTGATTCTGGGTAAATCTCCCACTATCTGAAAACAAACCAGCAAAATGTAAATCTCTCCCTTCTTTCCTCCTGCAGTTTCATCTCCTCCCTCTTTGTCTTCGTAAGCTAGCAGTCAACTGTTTTCCCTCTTCTCCCCTAGGTTAACGTGAACTGTCCTCCAGAACGGCACCGTTTGCCTCTCCTCCCTATGTTAAGTGACATCGTTTCCCTCTCCTCTCCCTGAGTTAACGAATGACACCGTTCCCTCTCTCTCCATAGTTAACAGGACACGTCCCTCTCTCTCCCTAGTTAACGTGACACCGTTTCCCTCCTCTCCCTGTACGCGCACTTTTCCATCGTACAGTTTATTAGAGTTACATGCTGCTTTTTGCCAGCGACTCGTTTTCCCCGCTCTTCTAGTTACATATGCCGTTTCCCTCCTACCTAGTTAATCAGTGAACACCGTTTTCCGCTCTTCTCTCCCAATTACGTGAACATATGATCCACCGTTTCCCTCTCTCTCCCTATTAACAGTACACCGTTTCCCTCTCTGCTCCCTAGTTAACGGTGACGCACGTTCCCCTCTCTCCCTAGTTAAACGTGACGCTATCAGCTGTTTCCCTCTCTCTCCCTAGTTACGAGACCGTTTCCCTCTCTCCCTAGTTAACGGACACCGTTTCCCTCTCTTCCCTAGTTAACGACGTCTTGAGTACAGCCGTTCCCTCTCGTCTCCCTAGTTAGACCCGTCCCCTTAACTTGACACGTTTCCCTTCTCTCTTATTGTTAACGTGACACCGGTTTCCCTCTCTGTCCTAGTTAACATGCATGCCTCGTTCCCTCTCTGTCCCTAGTAATGCCTCCGCTCCTGCTTAACATTGGACACCGTTTCCTCCTCTCCCTGAGTTAACATGAGCCGTTTCCCTCAACATGCTCGTTTCCCCTCTCTTCCCTAGTTAACGACCACGTTTCCCTGCTCCTCCCTAGTTAACCTGACCCGTTTCCTTCTCTCTCCCTAGTTAACATGATGCCGTTTCCCTCTCCCAGTTAACCTCTGCGCTTTCCTCTCTCCCTAATCTTACACTGACACCCTCCTTCCCTCTCTTCCTCCCTAGTCTCCCCCGTCCCGTTCTCCCTCTCCTTCCCCTCGTTCTCTTCCTCTCTCCCCTCCCTCCCTTCTCTCCTCTTCCTCCTCCCTCCTTCTCTTCCTCTCCCCCTCTCTCTCTCCATGCAACCCCTCATCCTCTAGGGACGAGACAGGTGTTGGTGGTAGATCTCTGATATATCCCATCCATGCAATTTCTTCTCTGATAGACCTTGCTGTCTGTCTTGTCCTGGAAGTTCTGTCTGTCTGGAAGTCTGTCCTGTCCTGTTCCCTGTCTGGAAGTGCTGTCTTGGAAGTCTGTCTGGAAGTCTGTCTGGAAGTCTGTCTGTCTGGAATCCTGTCTGTCCTGGAAGTCTTGTCTGTTGGAAGTCTGTCTGTCTGGAAGTCTGTCTGGAAGTTCTGTCTGCAGAGTCTGTCTGGATAGTCTGTCTGGAAAGTCTGTCTGTCTGTCTGTCTGGGAAGTCTTCTGGACGTCTGTCGTGTCTGTCTGTCTGTCTGTCTGTCTGTCGTCGTCTGTCTGTGCTGGAAGTCTGTCTGTCTGGAAAAGTCTGTCTGTCTGTCTGTCTGTTGTTCTGGGAAGTCTGTCTGTCTGTCTGGAAGTCTGTCCGTGCTCAGACGTCCGTTGCGCGTGCTGACTGTGATTTACACCATTAACACATTCTATCAGGTACAGTAACTACCTCCTCACTCTTCAAGAGTGTGTGTGGTGTGTGGTGGTGGGTGACAGAGAGGCTGAGAGTTTTGCTGTGAGACGGCTTTATGGAATGAAATATAAAGTTAAATATGAGCCTGCTGGGTAAACAGCAGCTGGAAGCCGTTTGGAGATAGATTTAGAGGAAGTGTGTGTGTGTGATCCATAGTGTGTGTGTGTGTGATACCATAGTGTGTGATACATAGTGTGTGTGTGTGTGTGTGATATCATAGTCGTGTGTGTGTGTGATCCAAGTGTGATCGATGCTGATACCATAGTGTGTGGGTGGGTTTTGGTGGGAATTTTACCATAGTGTGTGTGTGTGTATACCATACGTGTGGTGTGTGAATAATGTGTGTGTGTGGTGTGTGTGTGATACTAAGTGTGTGTGTGTGTGTGTTGTGTGTGTGTGTGTGTGTGTGATAACCATAAAGTTTGGGGTTGGTGTGTGTGCTGTGATACCATAGTGTGTGTGTGTGTGTGTGTACCCTAAGGTGATATACATGTGTGTGTGTGATTGTGTGACCACTAGTGTGGTGTGTTGTACTGTGTGAACCATGTGTGTATGTGTGTGTGATACATAGTGGTGTGTGTGGTATGTGTATACCATAGTGTGTGTGTGTGTGATACACATAGTGTGTGGTGTGTGTTGATACCATAAGTGGTGGTGTGTGTGATACCGATAGTGTGTGTGTGTGATAACCCATGTGTTTACCGGTTGTGTTGTGGTGTGTGTGGATACCTAGGTGTGTGGTCCATGTGTGTGTTATGTGTCGTGTGTGTGAATACCAAGTGTGTGTGTGTGGTGATACCAAGTGTCCTGTGTGTGACCATAATGTGGTGTGTATCCAAGTGTGTGTGATAACCATAGTGTGTGTGTGTGTGGACTAGTGTTTGTTAACCATAGTGTGTTGTAACCAGGACTACTGAATAGAAGCTGATAGAAAACACCAGTTCGCTAATGGTAGTTCGTAGCATGTTACTGGCAGTCCCTGTAACACACACAGGCGAGATCACAGGCACGTTCCTAATGACACCACCCGGTGTGTGTGCGCGTGTGTGTCTAGTCCGATAGGCTACAGCTGCTTGGCCTAGTGGTTGCCCTCGGGAAACCAGAGTCTCGATAAACACCAGCAGAGGATTTGATTGATCTCTGGCTCTACCCGCCTTCTCGGCACCTACCGCTACTACCGCCGCCTCTCTCTGCTAACCTACGCCGCTCTCCTCGGCTACTACCGCTACCTGTACGCGCCTCTCCTCGGTACCTACCGCGTCGTCCTCGCCTTACCTAACGCCGCCTCCTCGGCTACCTACCGCCGCCTCTCCTCGGCTACCTAGCCGCCTCTCCTCGGCTTACCTACCGCCGCCTCTCCTCGGCTACCTACCGCCGCCTCTCCTCGGCTACTACCGCCGTCCCTCCTCGGCTACCTACCGCCTGGCCTCTCCTGCGCTACCTACGCCGTCTCTCCTCGCCACCTACCGCGCCTCTCCTCGGCTACCTACCGCCGCCTTCCTCGCTACCTACCGCCGCCTCCCTCGGCTACCTACCGCCGCCTCTCTCTCGGCTACCTCCGGCTCGGCCCGCCTCTCCCGGCTACCTACCGCCGCCTTCCTCGCTACCTACCGCAAACGTTACGCCTCTCCTCAGGCTACTACCGCCGCTCTCCTCCGGCTACTACCGCCGCCTCTCCTCGGCTACCTACCGCCGCCTCTCCTCAGGCTACTATCCGCCTCTCTCCTCCGCTACTCTAACCGCGCCTCTCCTCGGCCTACCTACGCCGCCTCTCTCGGCTACTACCCTACCTAGCCCGCCGTCTCCTCCTCGGCTACCTACCGCTACCTACGCCGTCCTCCTCGGCTACTCCTCCGCCTCTTCCTCGGCTACCACGCCGCCTCTTCCCGCTACCTACCGCCGCCCTCTCTCGGCTTCCTACCCTACGTCCTGCTGCCTCCTCCTGGCTACCTCTACCGCCCGCCTCTCCTCGGGCTACCTACCGTACCTACCGCCGTCTCTCCTCGGTACCTACCGCCCGCTCTCCTCGGTACCTACCGGCTCTCTCGGCTACCTACCGCCGCCTCTCCTTGGCTACCTACCGCCGCCTCTTCCTCGGCTACCTACCGCCGCCTCTCCTCGCCCTCTCCCTCGCTCCTACCGGCCTCTCCTCGTCTCCTGGCTACTCTCCGCTACCTACCGCCGCCCCTCGGCTACCCTACCGCCTGCCCCTCGGCTACTACGCTACCTACCGCCGTCTCTCCTCGGCTACCTACCGCCGCCTCTCCTCGTTACCTACCGCCCGCCTCTCCTCGGCTACCTAGCCGCCGCCTCTCCTTGGCTACCTACCGCCGCTCTCTCGGCTACCTACCAGCCGCCTCTTCCTCGCCTCTCCTCGGCTTACCTACCGCCGCTCTCCTCGCCTCTCCTCGGCTACTACCGCTACCTACCGCCGCCCTTCCTCGGCTACCTACCGCCGCCTCTCCTCGCTAACCTACCGCCGCCTTTCTCGGCACCTAGCCGCCTCTCCCGGCTACCTACCGCTACCTACCGCCTCTCTCTCAGCTACCTACCGCCGCTCTCCTCGGCTACTACCGCCGCTCTCCTCGGCTCCTACCTACCGCTACCTACCTCGCCGCCTCTCCTAGCTACCTACCGCCGTCTCTCCTCGGCTACCTACCCTGCCCGCTCTACTCCTCGGGCACTACCGCCGCCTCTCCTCGGCTACCTACCGCCGCCTCTCTCCTCGGCTACCTACCGCCACCTACCGCCCGCTCTCCTCGGCTACCTACCGCGCGCCTCTCCTCGGCTATCTACCGCCGCCTCCTCGGCTACCTACCACCTACCTACCGCCGGCCTTCTCCTCGGCTACCTACCGCCGCCTCCTCGGTCTACCTACCGCCGCCCTCCTCGGCTACCTACCGCCGCCTCTCCTCGGCTACCTACCGCCGCCTCTCCTCGGCTACCTACCGCCGCCTCCTCGGCTACCTACCGGCCGCCCTCCTCGGCTACCTACCGCCGCCTCCTCCTCGGCTACCTACCGCGCCTCTCCTCGCGCCTGGCTACCTACCGCCGCCTTCTCCTCGGTACTACCGCCGTCTCTCCTCAGCCTACCTACGCCGCCTCTCCTCAGCTACCACTACCGCCGCCTCTCCTCGGGCTACCTACGCCGCCCCTCCTCGGCTACCTACGCCGCTCTCCTCGGCTACCTACCGCCGCCCCTCCTCAGCTACTTCCGCCGTATGTGGACACTGTCATTGAACATCTCATTCCAAAATCATGGGTATTAATATGGAGTTGGTTCCCCCTTTGCTGCTATAACAGCCTCCACTCTTCTGGGAAGGCTTTCCWCTAGATGTTGGAACATTGCTGWGGGGACTTGCTTCCATTCAYKCACAAGAGKATTAGTGAGGTCGGGCACTGATGTTGGGCTCACAGTCGGCGTTCCAATTCATCCCAAAAGTGTTAGATGGGGTTGAGGTCAGGGCTCTGTGCAGGCCAGTAGAGGTTCTTCCACACCAATCTCAACAAACCATTTCTGTATGGACCTCGCTTTGTGCACGGGAGCATTGTRATGCTGAAACAGGAAAGGGCCTTCCCCAAACTGTTGCCACYAAGTTGGAAGCACAGKATCATCTAGAATATCATTGTATGTTGTAGGGTTAAGATTTCCCTTCACTGGAACTAAGGGGCCTGAACCATGAAAATCATCCCCAGACCATTATTCCTCCTCCACCAAACTTTACAGTTGGCACTATGCAGTGGGGCAGGTAGCGTTCTCCTYGCATCGGCCAAACCCATATTTGCACTTAATTTCCAKTGCRCCAGAGTCCAATGGCGGCGAMCTTTACACCACTCRAGCCYARGCTTGGCATTGCYCATGGTGATCTTAGGCTTGTGTGCGGCTGCTCTGCCATGGAAACCCATTTCATGAAGCTCCCYACGAACAGTTCATGTGCTGACGTTGCTTCCAGAGGCAGTTTGGAACTCMYTAGTGAGTGTTACAACCGAGGACAGACWGTTTTTACGCACTACGTGCTTCAGCACTCTGCGGTCCCGTTCTGTGAGCTTGTGTGGTCTACCACTTCGCGGCTGAGCCGGTGTTTCTCCTAGACGTTTCCACTTCACAATAACAGTACTTACAGTTGACCGGGGGCAGCTCTAGCAGGGCAGAAATTTGACAAACTAAATTGTTGGAAAGGTGGCATCCTAGGGCGGTGCCACATTGAAAGTCACTGAGCTCTTCAGTAATGAGAAGTATCTTCGGTATTCACCTCACTGTGGGGTAAGGGATGGAGGGAATAAAGGGATGAAAATAAAAATGGCACTCGAAGGTCTCATTATAACCAGTCTAACACAGCTTACAGTCAATGGAGGAGAGAAGAGAAAGATGGGGGGGAAGAGAGAGAACCTTAAACCAGTATTTACGCTCTCCTGGAGCTCAGGGGCTTTCAGAGGACGATAGTAAAGAACAATAGAAGAAACGGAGGAGAGGAGTAGTAGGGAGCAGAAGGCCAAAGAAGTGAAAAGTACTTTCTATTCGTCAGATCTCTCTCGAGAAGAATAAATGATCTTTTGAAACGAGCAACGTAATGTTGGTTTTCAACTTTCCACCCCAGTAACAAGCTACAGTTACTACCGTATAGCAGCGCGGTCCGAACGGGAAGTATCCTTATTACTGAGGGACGCTGGACGTGTAGCACACACACAACACAACACACACACAACACACACACACACACACACACCACACACCACACACACTGGACACACACACACACACACACACACACACCACTGGACACACACCACACACACACGCACACACACACACACACACACACGCACACTGGACACACACACACACACACACTGGGACACACACACACACACACTGGACACACCCACACTGGACACCACCCACACTGGGACACACCCACACTGGGACACACCCACACTGGACACACACACTGGACACACACACAACTTGGACACACGACACACTGGGGACAACACACACTGGGACACCACTGGGACACACAACAACACACACACACCACACTGGGGACACACACACAAACACACACACACTGGGACACACACACACACTTTGAGGACACACACACACACTGCACTGGGACACACACACACATCACACACACGTGGACACACACACAAGAGGTTGTGTTGAAGAGGTTCGGGTTGGGATTTTGTGAGCTGACGGCTCGGATTCTCTTGTGTTAGCAACAATGGTGTTTTTTACATTGGATAAAAGTTAGAGACTCAGAGCTAGGAAATTATGTTATACACTGCAGTTGAGGAAACGATGGGAAAGTCAATACTGCTTTTGGAAAAGTTGAATAAATTGTAACCCCACTTGAGAAAAATGGCCCGGTTGAATGTCTGCGTACACCTACTGAGACGCTCTTTGTTTTACACCCGTTCAGTATCGTTCAACACCCTCTTAAAGCCGGTAGTCCCACCCATCTCTTTAAGGGATTCACATGTGAGGGCCATGTGCTAAAAAAGAGTTGAGTACGGGTGTGTAGTAAAAGAGTGAGTAAGGTGTGTAGTAAAACAGGAGTGAGTAGTTGTAGTAAACAGAGTGATAGTGTAGTAAACAAGAGTGAGAGTGTGGTAAGTAAAACAGAGTGAGTAGTGTAGTAAACAGGAGCTCGAGTAGTGTAGTAAACAGAGTGAGTATGTAGTAACAAGATGTAGTCAGATGGAGTGTACGTAAACAGAGTTGAGTATGTAGTACAGAGTGAGTAGTGTAGCTAAAACAGCAGTGGTAGGGTAGTGTAGTAAACATAAGTTGAGTTTAACGGTAAGTGGTAGTAAACACGAGTGAGTCAGTGTAGTAAACAGAGTGAGTCGGCGGGTGATGTGTAAAAGTTTAAGTCTAGAGTGTAGTACGAGCTGGAGTAGGCTGTAGTAACACAGAGTGAGTCGAGGTAGTGTAGTAAACAGAGTGGGGAGTACGGTAGCTGTAGTAAACAGAGGTAGTTACGGTAAGTGTAGTAACAGAGGTGAGTACGTAGGTAGAACACGGAAGCTGATAGGTTAGATGTAGTAAACAGAAGTGAGTAGTAGTGTAGTAAAGCAGATGAGTGAGTAGTGTAGTAAACGAGAGGAGATTAGTGTAGGTAGTAAACAGAGTGAGACGGTAGTGATAGTAATACAGAGTGCTACGGTAGTGTAGTAAACAGATGAGTAGTGTAGTGTAAGTAAACCAGAGTAGAGGTAGTGTAGTAAACAGAGTGAGATGTAGTGTAGTAACAGAGGTGGAGGTAGTGTAGTTTAAACAATGAGTGGTAGTAAACGCAGTGCGATAGGTAGTTAGTAAACAGCAAGTGAGTACGGTAGTGTAGTAAACAGAGTGGTACGTAGTGTAGTAAACAGGTTGAAGCGTACGGTAGTGGTAGTAAACAGAGTGTGAGTGTATGTATACAGAGGTGCACGGTAGTTAGTAAACAGAGGTGAGTACGGTAGTGTAGTAAACAGAGTGAGTACCGGTAGGGGAGTAGCAGAGTGAGACAGGAGTTGAGTAAACAGAGGAGTAGTGTAGTAAACAGAGTGAGTACGGTAGTGTAGTAAAACAGAGTGCGTCGGTAGTGTAAGTAAACAGAGTGAGTACGGTAGTGTAGTAAAAGTGAGTACGTAGTGTAGTAAACAGAGTGAGTACGTTAGTGTAGTATAACAGAGTGAGTACGGTAGTGTAGTAAACAGAGTGAGACTGGATAGTGTAGGTAAACAGAGTGATACGGTGTGTAAGTAAACAGAGTGAGTACGGTAGTGTAGAAACAGAGTGAGTAGTTAGTAGGTAAACAGAGTGAGTAGTGTTAGTAAACAGATGAGAGGTAGTGTAGTAAACAGAGTGAGGAGTGTAGTAAACAGAGTGTGAGTAGTGTAGTAAAAACAGAGTGAGTAGTAGTGTAGTAAACAGAGTGAGTAGTGTAGTAAACAGAGTGAGTAGATGTAGTAAAAACAGAGTGAAGTACGATAGTGTTAGTAAACAGAAGTGAGTACGTAGTGTAGTAAAACAGAGTGAGTAGTAGTGTAGTAAACAGAGTGAGGTAGTGTAGTAAACAGGAGTGAGTAGAGTAGTGTAGTAAACAGAGTGGTAGTAGTGTAAGTAAACAGAGTGAGTAGGTAGTTTAGTAAACAGAGGGAGTTGTAGTAACAGAGTGAGTAGTGTAGTAACAAAGAGTGAGTAGTGTGTAGTAAACAGAGTGAGTAGTTGTTATTAAACAGGAGTGAGTAGTGTAGTAAACAGAGTGCAGTACAGGTAGTGTAGTAAACAGAGTGAGTAGTGTAGTAAACAGCAGTGAGTAGTGTAGTAAACAGAGTGAGTAGTGTAGTAAACAGAGTGAGGTACGGTCAGTGTAGTAAACAGGATACAGAGTGCTTTACGGGTAGTGTAAGTAAACAGATGTGAGTACGAGTGTAGTAAACAGAGTGCGTACGGGATGTAGTAAACAGAGTGAGTACGAGTGTGTAAACAGCTGAGTAGTTAGTAAACAGAGTGAGTGACGGTAGGGTAGGTAAGTAACAGAGTAGCGTAACGGTAGTGTTAGTAACAGAGTGCGTTACAGGTAGTTGTAGTAAACAGCAGTGAGTGGAGTGTAGTAAACAGAGTTGGATGTGAACAGAGTGAGTTACGGTAGGAAGTAAACAGAGTGGAGTGTACAACGAGTGACGGTAGTGTAGTAAACTGCAGAGTGAGTACGGTAGGTAGTAAACAGCGTGAGTAGGTATGTAGTAAACAGAGTGAGTACGGTAGTTGTAGTAAACAAGAGTGAGTATGGTAGTGTATAGTAAACAGAGGTGAAGTACGGTAGTGTAGGTAAACAGAGTGAGTACGCTGTAGTAGTAAACAGATCGATACGGTAGTGTAGTAACCAAGTGAGTATCGAGTAGTGTGATAAACAGAGTGAGTAGTGTTAGTAAAAACAGAGTTGAGTAGTGTAGTTAGTAAACGAGGTGAGTAGTTAGTTAGTAAAGCAGAGTGAGTTATGTGTAGTAGTAGAGTAGTGGTAAACAGAGTGAGTAGTGAGTTAGTGTAGTAAACAGAGTGAGTATGGTTAGTGTTAGTAAACAGAGTGAGTACGTGTGTAGGTAAACAGAGTGAGTAGTAGCTGTAAGTAAACAGAGTGACGTATGGTAGGTGTAGTAAACAGATAGTACGTAGTGTAGTAAACAGAGTGGTACGTAGTTAGTAACAGAGTCGGTAGTAGTGCAAGTTACGGTAGTGAGAGACAGATGCGGTAGTTAGGTAGTAGACAGAGTCAGTACGGTAGTGTGTAAACAGAGTGAGGACGTAGTGTAGTAACAGAGTGAGTGTGTAGTAACAGAGTCGTAGTAGTGTAGTAACAAGTAGTAGTTAGAAACAGAGTGAGTAGTGTAGTGTAGTAAACAGAGTGAGTAGTGTAGTAAACAAGAGTTGAGTACTGTAGTGTAGTAAACAGAGTGAGTACTGTAGTGTTAGTAACAGAGTGGAGTAGTGTAGTAAACAGAGTTGAGTACTGTAGTGTAGTAAACAGAGTGAGTACGTAGTGTAGTACAGATTGAGTTACGTAGTGTAGTAAACAGAGTGAGTCGTAGTGTAGTAAACAGAGTGATAGGCAAGTGTAGTAAACACTGAGTGAGTACGGCAGTGTAGTAAACAGAGGGAGTACAGGCAGTAGATTTCAAGACTAAATTCTGGTTCATACTACGTCTATCAACAGCTGCGCAGTGACATCATCATTCTATTGTCGTTATGAAAAAAGTATGAACACAGCAAACTACGGTCTGTGTGACATCAGCATCCTGGTGTATTTCAACACCAATAAACCCAATCCAACATATGTGGGAGCTCCTTCAAGACTGTTGAAAAGCATTCCAGGTTGAACTGGTTGAGAGAATGCCAAGAGTGTCATCAAGGCAAAAGGTGGCTACTTTGAAGAATCTCAAAATATATTGTGTTTGTTTAACACTTTTTTTTGGTTACTACTGATTCCATATGTGTTATATCGTAGTTTTTACGTCTTCAATTTTTACACTGTGCTTGTTGACAATGGCATTAGCTGAGCTGGGATCTCCACACATCTGCATTCATCAGTATTTCTACTGTTGTGCAGCAGCATTAAGAGGGGAGATGGGGAGGGAGAATGGGGAGGGAGAGAATGGGGAGAGAAAGGGATGGGGGAGAGGAGAGAGAGGATGGGGAGAGAGAGAGAAGAGGAGTGGATGGGGGGGAGAGGATGGGGAGAGAGATAGGAGGTATGGGGAGGAGAGAGAGAGAGAGGAGAGGGAGAGGGATGGGGAGAGAAGAGCAGAGGAGGGATGGGGGAGAGAGAGAGAGAGGGAGGGATGGGGAGAGAGGATAGAGGGGATGGGAGAGAGAGAGAAGGAGGGGAGGGAATGGGGGGAGAGAGAGAGAGAGGAGAGGGGAGGTGGATGG
>NW_019948714.1:0-4842 GCF_002910315.2 Salvelinus sp. IW2-2015
TCATTTCCCCAACCTACATAATGTGATCATTTCCCCAAACTACATAACTGGTGGATCATTTCCCAACCTACTAATGTGGATAATTTCCCCCAACTACATAATGCGGGGATCATTTCCGCAACCTACATAATGGGGGATCATTCCCCACCTACAAATGGTGGGAGAATTTCCCCCAACCTACAAATGGGCGATCATTTCCCCAACCTACATAATGTTGGGATCATTGCCAACCTACATAATGTTGGGATCATTATCCCCCCCAACCTACATAATGGTGGGTCATTCCCAACCTACATAATGGGGAATCATTTCCCCAAACTACAAAATGGTCGGAACATTCCCCAACCTACATAATGGTGGATCATTTCCCAACCTACATAAGGTGGGATCATCCCCCAACCTTACATAAGGTGGATATTCCCCCAAACTAACAGAATGGATCCATTCCCCCCAACCTAATAATGGTGGATAATTTCCCCAACCTACATAATGTAGATTCATTTCCCAAACTACATAATGTGGGATAATTTCCCCAACTACATAATGGTGGGATCATTCCCCCAACCTGCATAATGGTGGGTTCATTTCCCAACCTACTAATGTAGGATCATTTCCCCAACCTACATATGTGGGGTCATTTCCCCACCTACATAATGGGGATCATTTCCCCAACCTACATAATGGGGATCATTCCCCCAACGCCTACATAATGGTGGGATCATTCCCAAACCTCATAATGTGGATCATTTCCCAACCTACATAATGGTGGAATCAAATTCCCCAACCTACATATGGGATCATTCCCCAAACCTTATAATGTGTCATTCCCCAACCTACATAAGGTGGATCATTCACAACTACATAATGTGGATCATTCCCCCAACCTACTAATGGTGGGAATCATTCCCCAACCTACATAATGTGGGATCATTCCCCACACTACATAATGGTATCATCCAGTTGATGTGATTTATATAACACTACATAAAGACACACTCCCCATGCTGGGAAATCCTGTCCTGCTTCACACCTGTCCTGTTTCTCTCCTTCCCTGCTTCACACCTGTCTCTTATCTCTTCCGCTTCACACCTTCCTGTTCGCTCCGTCCTGCTTTCCACCTAACTGTTTTAATCCTATCCTGCTTCCACCTGGCCTGTTCTCTCCTTAATACCTGTCCTGTTTCTCTCCTTCCCCTGCTTCACACCTGTCCTGCTTCCTACCTGTCCTGTTGTTCAGTCCTGTCTTTCCGCCTGTCTTATTCTGTCCTTTTTTCCTGTTCCTGTTTCCTGTCCTTCTTTCTACCTGTCCTGCCATTCTGTCCTGTTTTTTCCGTCCTGTCTTTCTCCTGTCCTTGTCTTTCTCCTGTCCTGTCTTCCCTGTCCGATAAAAGTACATCTTGGATGGCTTTTTAGTAACAACTCTATCTTCTTCCTAAAACATCTACCACCAGTTCTCGGTCTCAATACATTCAGGTCAAGTAATGCCTCACACCATTTCACAAAAGGACTCGTTAATCCTGTGATAGAGCAGAGTCTTCTCTCATACAAAGCGACTATAGCACGAATCTCCTCTCATTCACACAGCTGACTACAACAGTCTCCTCTCATCCACACAGCTGACTTGGCAGAGTTCCTCTCATCACACACTGACTATAGCAGAGTCCTCCTCTTCATCTACACCAGCTGACTATAGCAGTCTCTCTCATCCACAGCTGACTATAGCAAAGTCTTGCCTTCATCCACCACAGCTAACTATAAGCAGAGTCTCCTCTCATTCACCACAGCTGAATATAAGCCAGAGTCTCCTCTCATCACACACTGACATAGCAGATCTCCTCTCACACACAAGCTGACTATAGCAGAGTCTCCTCCAGTCACACAGCTGGACTATAGCAGAGTCTCCTCTCATCACACAGCTGAATATAGCAGAGTCTCCTCTCTCACACAGCTGACTACAGCAGAGTTCCTCTCATCACACAGCTGACTATAGCAGAGGTCTCTCTCATCACACCAGCTACTATAAGCAGTCTCCTCTCAATTCCACCCACAGCTGACTATAGCAGGTTCTCCTCTCATCACACAGCTAAACTATAGCAGCAAGGCTCTCTCATCACAAGCTGACTAATAGCAGAGTCTCCTCTATCACACAGGCTGACTATAGCAGAGTCTCCTTTCATCACACAGCTAACTATAGCAGAGTCTCCTCTCATCACACAGCTGACTATAGCAAGATTCTCTCTCATCACACAGGGACTACAGCAGAGTCTCCTCTCATCACACAGCTGACTATAGCAGAGTCACCTCGCATCACACAGCTGACTATAGCAGAGTCTCCTCTATCACAACAGCTGACTATAGCAGCAGTCTCCTCTTCATCACACAGCTGACTATAGCAGTCTCCTCTCATCCACAAGCTGACTAGAGCAGAAGTCTCCTCTCACACACAGTGACTATAACTATAGCAGAGTCTCCTCTCCATCACACAGCTGACTAACTACAGCAGAGTCTCCTCTCATCACACAGCTGAACTATAGCAGATTTCCTCTCATCACACCACTACACAACAGTCTCCTACTCATCACACAGCTACATAGCAGAGTACTCCTCTCACTCACACAGCGACTAATAGCAGTCTCCTCTCATCACACAGCGACTATGCAGAGTTCCTCTCATCACCACAGCTGACTACAGCAGTATCCTCTCATCACACAGTGACGATAGCAGAGTCTCTCTCATCACACACTGACATAGCAGTCTCCTCTCATCACACAGCTGACCTATAGCAGAGTCTCCTCTCATCACACAGCGGACTTTATCAGCAGAATCTCCTCTCATCACACAAGCTGACTACAGCAGTCTCCCTCATCACACAGCTGACTACAGGCAGAGTCTCCTCTCATCACACAGCCTGACTATAGCAGAGTTCCTCTGCATCACACAGCTGGACTTAGCAAGAGTCTCCTCTCATCACACAGCTGACTAAGCAGAGTCTCCTCTCATCCACACACGCTGATATAGCAGAGTCTCCTCTCATCACACAGCTGAATATAGCAGAGTCTCCTCTCATCACACAGCTGACACAGCAGAGTCTCCTCTCATCACACAGCTGACTATAGCAGAGTCTCCTCTCATCACACAGCTGACGTATACAGTCTCCTCTCATCACACAGCTGACTATAGCAGTCTCCTCTCATCACCCACAGCTGACTTAGCAGTCTCCTCTCATCACACAGCTGACTATAGCAGAGTCTCCTTATCACACAGCTGACTATAGCACGAGTCTTCCTCTCATCACACAGCTGACTACAGCAGTTCTCCTCTCATCACACACTGACTACAGCAGAGTCTCTTCACTCACACGAGCTGACTATAGCGAGTCTCCGCTCATCACACAGCTCTATAGCAGAGTCTCTCTCTCACACAGCGACTATAGCAGAGTTCTCTCTGATCACACAGCTGACTATAGCAGAGTCTCCTCTCCATCACACAGCTGACTATAGCGAGTCTCCTTCTCACACACAGCTGCTTATAGCAGAGTCTCCTCTCATCACACGTTGGCCAAGGCTGAACTTCTAAATCCCAACTTCAGAAACAGATCAGCGCTAGGACGTATGCACACCAATATGAGAAGCTCGGTTCCTTAAATGGACGTGGTGGACGTGCGGTTCCTAACCGTAGAACCGGATGTTCTACTTCTGTCTAAGACATGACTTCACCAAATCTGTCTCCATCAGACTATTGGTCTGGCTGGTTATAATGTGTACAGGAGTGATAGAGACAACAAAAGGGGAGGAACATTTAAAACAGGTTTGTTGTCCTGAGGGGTTTTTATCTAAACCCAAGCAGTTGTTAACAATGACGTTGCAACTGTCAACTGCTGTAAACCTAGATGCATTCGAATGTTATAGACCCCCATCGGCAAAGGTCGAGTCTCTAGATTATCTCGCAGAGCTGTGGCACAGCTGGGGGAATAATGAAATTGTTCTCATGGGTAATATAAACCGGGACTGGTTATCTTAAACTCTGCTGCCAGAAAATGGACAATGTAATACGTTGATAAAGGCAGCTACGGGCCATCAGTATATTCACAAACGATTTAAGTGAGGCAAAAATCCCTAAATCCCCCTCGAATAGCAATCAAACAGAACATTAGCAGTTTTGTGAACAGGCTTTACTACATGAACTGTATGCCTGTGACTGGTAAAAGCTTTTTTTGCTCATTCCATATATATTTCCACTGTTTCCCGACCATCTGTGTCAAACAAGCAGGGCTCATGGAAAACCGGGTTATAGGCAGAGACAATCCTTGGATGTCTGACCACAGAACCAGAACTGGTATCTCCCAGGCTGACTGGCGGTCTTTTAGGGCACTGGGAAACGAATGCACCATGCTGAAGAGAACATGGAAATCAATCTTTAATTATGAAACTACAAAGGAAAATCTTTATAACAAAAATCTAATTTTGGAAAACCATTGAATATATGCATTTAAAGACGTGTTTTTCTGCCCTGCCACTGAAACTGTCCTCAGACTATAAAGAAGTGACAGTAAACTGTCCTCAGACTATAAAGAAGAGACAGTAAACTGTCCTCAGACTATAAAGAAGTGACAGATACCCTGTCCTCAGACTATAAAGAAGTGACAGTAAACTGTCCTCAGACTATAAAGAAGTGACAGTAAAACTGTCCTCAGACTAATAAAGAGAGACAGTAAACTGTCTCAGACTATAAAGAAGTGACAGTAAACTGTCCTCAGACTATAAAGAAGTGACAGTAAACGTCCTCAGACTATAAGAAGAGCAGTAAACTGTCCTCAGACTATAAAGAATGACAGTAACTGGTC
>NW_019948714.1:11212-14105 GCF_002910315.2 Salvelinus sp. IW2-2015
ACGGACTCACCTCGGGGTGGAACGGACTCACCTCGGGGTGGAACGGACTCACCTCGGGGTGGAACGGACTCACCTCGGGGTGGAACGGACTCAGCCCGGTTAGGTCCACACTGTGATCCCGAATGAATACATATAGCTGAAACTAAAAACCCACTAGGCCTATAGACTATACCTACGTTGCATTGTATAGCGGACCTCTCGTCCCCAGGTCAGCAGGCAGATAGTACCCGCTCTATATAAGCAAGCTAAACTCTACATTGTAAATGAATTGGCCATTGTACCCTGTGTTGCCCTTACCACAGATGGACCGACCTCCAGGGCTGCAGAGCTACTTAACAGTGACAGCCCATCACATTACCCGCAGTGGGAAATGACAAGAACCGTGCTACAGAAACCTTTATGAGAGTCTCACAAGTGTGCATATTTCTCTCTTTGTTAATAAAATATTATAGCACAGGCATTTACAATGTCTGAGCCATGTTTCCAAATTAATTTCACATTCATATTGCACCTTATTTTAGTGTTGTTGATGAGTAATCATGTTTTAATTTAAGAAAATAGAGAGTGTTGTTACTCCAGATGGTGGCCTGATATGAGTCATGATCCGATACGGAGTCAGGAATAGCAACACCTTGGAGTGGCTGAAATAAACTACAATTAGTGGTCATTCATTCATTCATGAGTAACTGTCGGCATTTCATCATCCTGCTGTACTGAAACGGAGTCAAACCGTGGGTTTGGTGACCCGTTACACCCCTAGGACCATGGGTTATCCATTTAGCTGAGATTACACAATGAGATTACCTGTCTGGTCTGGTCTACCTGAGGACAGGTGTTAACCCTGTCTGGTCTACCTGAGGACAGGTGTTAACCCTGTCTGGTCTGGTCTACCTGAGGACAGGACAGGTGTTAACCCTGTCTGGTCTGGTCTACCTGAGAACAGGTATTAACCCTGTCTGGTCTGGTCTACCTGAGGACAGGTGTTAACCCTGTCTGGTCTGGTCTACCTGAGAACAGGTGTTAACCCTGTCTGGTCTGGTCTACCTGAGAACAGGTGTTAACCCTGTCTGGTCTGGTCCACCTGATTAATTATTACCACTAAGTTAAACAGATTAAACAGCTCATATGTCATCTCGCCCGTGTTGTCTTTCCCTTCTGGCCCAGGAAGAGGAGTGCATTGTGTGTGTGTGTTTATTTCCCTCCTAGCCTCGAGACAGAGACAGAGAGAGACAGAGAGATAGAGTTAGAGAGAGAGATGGTTCAGGTATTCTGCACTGTGTTCTCTGTTTAGGCCAAATAGCATTCTAGTTTGCTCTGTTTGTTTTGTTAGTGTTTTCACAATGTGTCAGAGTAATTTATTTTTTGTTTCTCTGGATTTCGGGTTGTGGTCTGAATTGTGCTGTTGTTCTGCTGGGTTGGTGGGTTTGTTGGTTTGTGTAATAGAACGGCCAGGACAGCTTGCTTAGGGATCTCTTTCCAGAGTTCAGTCTTCTGGTAGGTTGATGGCTTTGTTTTGGAAGGTTTAGGGATGTCTTCCTTTTAGGGTGGGTTGATAGAGATTTAAACGGTCTGTGTTCTGGATGGTTATTGAATTTGAAGAGTGGGAGTGCGGAGGCTATTCGTTGAGCTCTTTTGTTCTGACTGTTGTAACGGAGGGAGATTTTTGTTAGTCTAGAGGATTCTCTAATTTGGGTATTTCCAAGGTTTTTGTCCATTTTGTGAAATTTTGGTTGGTGAGCGGACCAGACACACCAAAAGGGCAATGGGTATAACTGATTCAAGTATTTGCCAGATCTAATTGGTAGTTGAATTTATGTTCCTTTTGATGGAATAGATGCCTTTTGCTTGTCTCTCAGATCGTTCACACTTTGTGGAAGTTCATGTGGTCGCTGAGTTTAGGCCGAGGTATGTATAGTTTTTTGGTGCTCTAGGGCAACGGTGTCTAGATGGAATTTGTATTGGTCCTGCGACTGGACCTTTTTTGGAACACCATTATTTTTGTCTTACTGAGATTTACTGTCAGGGCCCAGGTCTGACAGACTTGCAGAAGATTAGGTGCTGCTGAGGCCCCTCTTGGTTGGTGACAGAAGCACCAGATCATCAGCGAAACAGTAGACATTTGACTTCGATTCTAGTAGGGTGAGCCGGGTGCTGCAGACTGTTCTAGGGGGTGAGGCCGGGTGCTGGACTGTTCTAGTGGGGGTGAGCCGGGTGCTGCGACTGTTCTAGTGGGGGTGACGGTGCTGCAGACTGTCTACGTGCCGCGCCAATTCGTTGATATATATGTTGAAGAGGGTGGGGCTCAAGCTGCATCTCTGTCTCACCCAGGCCCTATTTTAACCGACACTTGTGCACTTACCGCATCTATGTACACAAACTTGTGGTTTGTGTACATAGATTTTATAATGTTGTTATGTTTTTCCCCCACACCACTTTCCATCAAATTGTATAGAGACCTCATGCAAAATTGAGTCAAGGTTTTTTTAAATCAAAAACATGACAAGACCATGCTTTGTTTTGTTGTTTGTTTTTCAATTAGGGTGTGCAGGTGAATACATGGTCTGTCTTACGGTAATTTATAAAAAGCCATTTTGACATTTCTCACTATTGTTTTTACTGAGAATGTACGAGTCTGCTGTTAATGATAATGCAGAGGATTTTCCAAGGTTCTGTTGAACTATATTCACGTATTATTGGGGTCAAATTGTCTCCACTTTTGTGGATTGGGGTCTTCAGTCCTGTTCAAATATTGGAACTGTCTGTCTGTCTGTCTGTCTGTCTGTCTGTCTGTCTGTCTGTCTGTCTGTCTGTCTGTATGTCTGTCTGTCTGTCTGTCTGTCTGTCTGTCTGTCCTGCTCTGTCTCTCTGTCTGTCCTTCTGTCTCTCTTTGTTT
>NW_019948715.1:0-7383 GCF_002910315.2 Salvelinus sp. IW2-2015
AAAAGGGAGATCACATTAGTAGATGCAGTTGTCTCCCATATCTATTATCAGAATTAGGCTATCTTAATTCAGCATGGTACAAATAGTATCGTTTCTCTCAATTAATTATGAGTCATCGTCAACAAAACATGTATGGCAAACCTTCTAAATTGAGTTGCAGAGACACTTGTTTCCTCAGAACAGCTCATGTTGGTCTCATGGGAGTCTACAAAGCTGTCCAAATGTTTGACTCTCAATGACTTCCCACAAGTGTCAAGTGGCTTGGATGTCGCCTTTGGGTGGTGGACATTCTTGATACACAACTGGAAAAGAATTTGAACATCTTGGCCCAGTTCTGTTATAATCTCACCGCTACAGCCAGAAGAGGATGGCCACCCCGTTCATATGCTGGTCCCTATCTAAGGTGTTTTCCTAGGTTTGTGGCCTTATTAGGAAGTTGTTTCTAGCAGCACCGTTGCTTTCAGCCTGTGCAGTTGCTTGCTGGTTGGGGTTTTTAGGCTGGTGTCTGCTAACCAGACAATTCAAAGATAATATGAGTGATGTTACATAAGGGCTATATGAACATAAACTTGATTTGATTGATATTGAAACTGTTGACATGAGAAATCCCCAGTAGTGTTGCAGTTCACTGACACAAGCAAACGGTTGGGCGTGGCGAACTGACTCATACAAAGGCATTAAATATAGTGTCTAATACCGATCTGAATGGCAACATCATACAATCCATGCTCAATTGTTTCATAAAGCTTAAAAATCATTTTAAACCTGTTCCTCACTTCATCTACACTGATAGGAAGTGATTGATACAGGTGAATGTCAATAAGGGACATAAGCTTTCCAACTGAATTCACCTGGGTCAGCGATGTCATGGAAAGAGAAGTGATTTCCTAATGTTGACACACTCAGTATATAGTTATTGTTGGTGCTTCCTTCTGCGAACCAAGGAAATTCTTGGTGGAACATTTCCTCCATGCAGTGTAATATTGCATTGTTCAAAACATAGATACTAGATTTCATTCCGAAAGCACTCAGACGTTACAAATCAAATGAACTTGATAATCATGGAGATCATGCATCTTGGTTGGTTACAACATTGGGTTAATATATAACATTCCTTCAATCAAATTGCCGAGCATGTGAATGTACGTTCAACGGGTTTGGCAACCAATTTGAGCTCATATGTAATCTGGCCACTCATTACGCCAGAACAGTTTACCTGCGATGTGTGGTTTGGTTATGCCTGTCATCTGTATGCAGATGTATTAAATTATCTCAAACCTCGATTCTCTGCAAAATTATTGGATTCATCTAGTTGGCTTGTTTTGATATTAGATGACGTTAATTAATAGACAGTAGTCTCCCTTCGTCTCTCCCTTTCCACAGCGGAGTCAGATTCGGGAAGAGAGGTACGGGTTTGAAGAGTAGTTAGTCTGTCTTCTACTTATGGCTTTGTTAATGGATACTTCGTTCATTGCTATACGCGTTCCTCTCTGCACAATTCCCTTCTGCATTGAGGCAGGTGTGTGAGGGAATACAGAAGCAGCTCAATCCTATTCTGGGTCAAGGTGGGCAATTTATTCTGTACATAAGCATTATACTCCTGGTAGTTATCAAGTCTGTCATGCAGTGGTATTTTTCGGTACTAGTTTCGGTTGTAAAGTTGTTAATGGTGTGGTTGTTGATGAAAATATTTCCTCTCCTCATACAGTCCTCATGGATTTCCCGGGTGTGTTAGTGTAGGCGCTTCGGGCGATTTTTTTGAGAGACTATCAGGTGTGATAGGGCAGGGTTCGACTTGCTGGTTCACTACGGATCATGGTTGGTATCAAACTGGCTTTGTTATATTGATTAAGTAACTATTGCAGTGCCTGTTTGGACTATTATGACATGTCTGTAAGAAGAGGTAATTGGGGTTTTCTGACTACGCTTAAGATTTTCTCTCTAGCCAAAGGTCGCCCGTGTATGCGCGCTGTATCTTGGTGAATGTGGGGGTATTGACAGACACTTGCTTCAATAACAGTCAGTGTATTCACAAATTGACGATGGAGGCTAATAAATGGTGAGCTCTAGTGCTGTCGCTATCCGCCTGCTTCTGTTTTATGAGGCTTAATGATATACATAGTATCATTGTAGAACTAGTTTCAATTACTTCTTTAACATCTATCATCAGGCGTATTGCTTTAATTTAATAATTGTGTCAACCGACATTGTAAGTCAGTTTATTTATTTAACGACAATTGGTTGGGCTATTTCTACTTAGGCTGCCTGCCTCCTTCTGAGATTTGTTTCTTTAAAAGTGTCGTACTAAGATGGTCTCGTGGATATAAGGAGATACCAGCAGCGAAGAAATGTCTCTAGAGGTCTGGAGGTCAGTAGTGTCTGACTGTTTCAGGTCACACAGAATTAATTGCTGTGGGCTATTTAGGTTTCTATGTCAACATGCACAAATACAATTGAAATTGTCTTCTCTCTCTGCCAAACTCAATGACCCAACATCTTGTCCAACTATATCAATTAAACGTTTACTAGAAGAAAAACAAATACGAAACACTACAGGAATAAGAATGCTACATAAAGGTAAGTAAGCATACTATCTAAAGGAAATATTTAAAAAGGGTGGTCAGTTCCAATAATCATATTTACATGTTGCAGGGATACGTAGTGATAGGAGAGTCAGATAGGTTATAGGGGTAGGTGACAGAGCAACAGGGATATAAGACAGATGTAGCACAGCTTGGTGTGTGTGATGTGTGACTGTTAGAAGCAATATAAATGTATGTGCATATTAATGTGGAGGATGATAAATGAAAGAGTTAATGTTGTGTGACTGTTGCAATGACATGTGTGTGTGTAGGGCCCTGTTGAGGTTGCATAGTAGAAATTAAAGGTCAATAGAGATACAAAGGTAAACTCGTCGTGAAATGCTATATTGTTAGCTATTATCTTATCAGTCGTTATGCTTGGGGATAGAAGCTGTCAAGAGCCTGTATTGTGTCCATATTTTGATGCACCTGCGTACTCCTTTTGCCTTGCGGTCATTCGCAAAAAGTTTGTCTATCCTGTGGTTGTTTGGGGTATCTAGTACATATTTCCCGGCACCTTTTCGACACAGCCTGAATAGAGTACTGCATTGCAGGGAGCATCGACTACCAGTGAAATGTCTGCATCATATCCCCTAGTCAGCGCCATGCATCTCGAGTGACAGTGCTATTTCGCTCATACTAATGCAGTTGATAAATGCAACCACATAGCTCTCAAGGTATCTCGTCCTGATACCCTTTTCACTCAAGATTTGAAGGCCATTGCCAAAATTCAACTTCCTGAGGGGGAAGAGAGTCTTGCACGACTGTTGCCGACATTTGATAGTGTCTTTTAGTGATTTGGACGCCAAGGAATTGAAGAATTATTTCCCTGCTACAATCTGCCGCCCGTCGATGTGGAGATGGGGGCGTACTCGCCCCCGATTTTCTTTAGTCCACGATCAGGTCCTTGATCTTGCTGACATTTGAGGGAGAGGTTGTTGCTCCGGCACCACACTGTCAGGTCACTGATTTGAAGCCCTCCACAGAGGATCTAGATACTTTTTCTAACCTCTCTGGATTACAACCAAATTATGATAAGTGTACTATATTACGTATTGGATAACAAAAAAAAATAAACTTTTACATTACAATGACGGTGATGTGGACATAGTCCGTAGAAAGAAATGATCTTACTACAATACATTTTAATAGAAAGTTGGCAAAATAGATAAGATTTTTGCTACCATGGAAAGGAAAATAAATGTCCATTTGTGGAAAAATCCCCCTAATTAACTCTTTAGTCATATCCCAGTTTACCTATTTGCTTATGGTCTTGCCTACACCTAGCTACCTGTTTTGAAAAATGATATGAGCAAAAAATATGACATTTTATTTGGAACGGCAAGCCAGACAAAATTAAACGGCCCTATTTGTGAAATAAATATTAATTCGTAGGGCAGAAATTATTAAATATTTAAGCATTGGACATCTCCCTAAAGGCGTCAGTCATACAAAAGGTATATATCAATCCAAACTGCTTTTAGAGCAGATTAGTAAGAATGTGTCACATTTCTGACCTTTATTTCCTTTGTTTTGTCTTTGTTTAGTTGGTCAGGACGTGAGCTGGATGGGTATATTCTATGTTTTGTGTCTCATTGGTTTAGGTGTGTCTGATTGGCCTGATAGGGTTCTCAATCAGAGGCAGGTGTTTTACGTTGTCTCTGATTGGGAACCATATTTAGGTAGGCTGTGTTCACTGTTTGTTTGTTGGTGATTGTTCCTGTTCATTGCGTTCTTTGGTTTCACTAGGTTCACATGTTCAGGTCTGTAGCGTCGTTGGTTTCATTCTGTTTATTGTTTTGTTCGTGTTTATAAGTGTTCCAATAAATATGGAAACGTACCACGCTGCGATTTGGTCCTCCTCTCTTCCACCTAACGACGAGCGTTACAGAATGTCTCACCCCATGTTCAAAAATGGCCCTTTTCCCTTTATTCAGATTACAGCCTATCACTTTCGGGTATTTGAAAATGAAATCATCTCCAAAGCATAGTTATTATTAAAACAAGCCATAGAAAGTTGGTTGCAATTTCAGTTTAATCCACCAGAAAAGACAGTACAAATAATATCACAAATTTTGTGGTTAAACTCAAATATACTAATTGATAAGAAACCGTTATATATTTAAAAAAAATTATAATAATCATCTTTGTAAACTATGTCATAAATAGGACTGGTGGAGTTGTCACACATGCAGCTAACAAAAATATATGGAAATGTCTGCGCTACCCAAAATTATAACCAGCTAATATCAGCATTACCGCAAAAATGTAAGAGGCAAGTGGAAGTGGGAAAAAGTAAGGATATTGTCTGCTGGCCCTGAAAAAGTCAAGGGGTCTGAATACTTTCCAAATTCCCTTAACCCTACACACCCCTCTCCTGTTTGGAGTAAACTTTGGAGTAAACTCATGGACAACAACACTTAGGCTTCTACTTGCATCTTATACATACATTTTACAGACACAATGCCCTTAACTGTTGCAATCTTTTATTTGTTTTTAATCCCATCCTTCAGATACCATCAACCCCTCCCATCAATCTCTGAAGACCATCCAGCTTGATTTCTATTTGCCATATATTTTTGTGAATGTTGACCTGTTTAAAGTTTTTGCTCACATTGGCTACCGAGAGCGTGATCACACAGTCGTCCAGAACAGCTGGTGCTCTCGTGCATGCTTCAGTGTTGCTTGCCTCGAAGCGAGCATAAAAGGCATTTAGCTCGTCTGGTGGGCTCACGTCACTGGGCAGCTCGCGGCTGCGTTTCCCTTTGTAGTCCGTAATAGTCGTCCAGCCCTGCCACATCCGACGAGCGTCAGAGCTGGTGTAGTAGGATTCAATCTTAATCCTGTATTGACGCTTTGCTTGTTTGATGGTTTGTCTAAGGGCATAGCGGGATTTCTTATACGCATCTGGATTAGTGTCCCACTCCCTGAAAGTGGCAGCTCTAGCCTTTAGCTTGATGCGGATGTTGCCTGTAATCCATGGCTTCTGGTTGGGATATGTACGTATGGTCACTGTGGGGATGACGTCATCGATGCACTTATAGAGGAAGCTGATAACTGAGGTGGTATACTCCTCAATGCCATTGGATGAATCCCGGAACATATTCCAGGCTGTACTTGCAAAACAGTCCTGTAGCTTAGCATCCGCATCACATGACCACTTCCGTAATGAGCGAGTCACTGGTACTTCCTGCTTTAGTTTGATTGTAAGTAGGAATCAGGAGGATAGAATTATGGTCAGATTTGCCAAATGGAGGGTGGGGGAGAGCTTTGTATGCATCTCTGTGTGTGGAGTAAATGTGGTCTGTAGTTGTTTTTCCTCTGGTTGCACATGTGACATGCTGGTAGAAATGAGGTGAAACGGATTTAAGTTTGCCTGCGTTAAAGTCCCCGGCCACTAGGAGCGCCGCTTCTGGATGAGCATTTTCTTGTTTGCTTATGGCCTTATAGAGTTGGTTGAGTGCGGTCTTAGTGCCAGCATCGGTTTGTGGTGGTAAATAGACGACTACGAATAATATAGATGAGAACTCTCTTGGTAGATAGTGTGGTCTACAACTTATCATAAGGTCCTCTACCTCAGGTGAGCAATACCTCCAGACTTCTTTAATATTAGACATTGCGCACCAGCTGTTATTGAGAAATAGACTCACACCCCCACCACTCGTCTACCAAACGTAGCTTCTCTGTTCTGCCGGTGCATGGAAAATTCCCAGAAAATCTGTCGTCGTTCAGCCACGACTCGATGAAACATAAGATATTACAGTTTTCAATGTCCCGTTGGAAGGATAATCTTGATTTTATTTTCCAATGATTGCATATTGGCCAATAGAACAGACGGCAGTGGGAGTTTACTCGCTCGCCTACGAATTCTCAGAAGGCTGCCCCCGGTTTTTCTTCATGCAAATGACGGGGTTTTGGGCCTGTTCCCGGCAGTATATCCTTCACGTCGGACTTGTTAAAGGAAAAAGCTTCTTCCAGTTCAAGGTGATTAATCGCTGTTCTCTCCTCCATGCTTCATGGTGGGAACCACACATGCAGAGATCATCCGTTCACCTACTCTGTGTCTCACAAAGACACGGAGGTTTGAACCAAAAATCTAAAATTTGGACTCATCAGACAAAAGGACCGATTTCCACAGGTCTAATGTCCATTTCTCATGTTTCTTGGCACAAGCAAGTCTCTTCCTCTTATTGGTGTCCTGTAGTAGTGGTTTCTTTGCAGCAATTTGACCATGAAGGCCTGATTCACGCAGTCTCCTCTGAACAGTTTATGTTGCAACGAGTCTGTTACTTGAACTCTGAAGCATTTATTTGGGCTGCCATTTCTGAGGCTGGTAAATCTAATAAACTTATCCTCTGCAGCAGAGGTATCTCTTTCCTGTTGCGGTCCTCATGAGAGCCAGTTTCATCATAGCGCTTGATTAGTTTTTGAGACTTCACCTGAAGAAACGTTCAATGTTTTAGAAACTTTCCTGATTGACTGACCTTCATGTCTTAAAGTAATGATGGACTGTCGTTTCGCTTTGATTATTTGAGTGGTTCTTGCCATAATATGGACTTTTACCAAATAGGGCTATCTTCTGTATACCACCCCTACATTGTCACAACACAACTGATTGGCTCAAACGCATTAAGAAGGAAAGAAATCTACTTCCGGCGCCGAAAAGAGATGGCCGCCTCGCTTCGCGTTCCTTGGAAAATATGCAGTATTTTGTTTTTTTATGTGTTATTTCTTACATCGGTACCCCAGGTAATCTTAGGTTTCATTACATACAGTCGGGAGGAACTACTGAATATACGAT
>NW_019948715.1:7408-14103 GCF_002910315.2 Salvelinus sp. IW2-2015
TTATACTCGATCCACGTAACTCCATTCATTAGTTCCTACCAAGGAAACTATGACTTTCCGAAACGGAATCCAGTTGTTTTGCTCCACCCATACAATGGATGCTGATCCCAGCCGGCGACCACCATGTGGACGGCCAGTAAAAGGGCAAACGAAGGCGGTCATGCGTGGTCAGGCTTCGGAGACGTGGGCCACATCGCGCTCGCTACCTAGCATACTACTACGCCAAGTCCATCTCTTGACAATTAAGATGTTGATGAAATCCGAAGCACTGGGTAGATTCCAGAGAACATCAGGCATTGGGCAACGTGCTCCTGCTTCACGGAAACATTGTAACTCAGTAGGACGCTAACCGCTTGAGTCTGGTGCATTTGCGCGAAGCTGGTTTCATTCACGCATCGCAGGCCGACTAGAACAAACATCTTCTGGTAAGAAGAGGGGGGGGGGGTATGGCCTTATTCGATACACAGAGACGTGGTGTGATCATCCTAGACACATAACACGGATTCAAGTCACTCTGTCACTGATATAGAATCCTCCACACAATAATGGTCGCCGCATTACCTACTAAAGGAAATTCTTCTTCGATATCATAATACAGCAGCCCGTATAGGTATTCCCCCAAGCTGAGACACAGTCATCGATGGCCCTGAAAACTTATATCTGACTCTTTTTAAATGTGAAACACATACACTCTCTGAGGGCTGCATTCATCGTGTTGGGGATTGTATACAATGGCTAATCTTAAAACAATACTCCCTAGTAACTTCCTATCAATTGATTGTTGCTACCCAGGTGCTAGGAAAATACCCTAGCATGTATTGCTTGATACTAATTTCCGGACGCATTATAGGCCTGCCCGCCTCCTCTTTCGGAATACTGCCGACCGACGGACTTCCATTTTGTTCGATTTCCAGCCTACAAAGAAACTAAAACAACAATCTCCCGCGCTGTCAGGTCGTGTTCACTGCTGGCTACGACCAATCTGTAATCCCGCTTCAAGACTGCTTACTCGATCACCGCGCGATTGGAAAGTTTATGTCCGATTGGCGTCACAACATATTTGACCCAATATGCTGGATTCGGTGAGCGAGTTCACTTTAGGAAGTGCATTGACGATTTGGTCCGTATCCAAATTTGAACGATTAAAACATTCCGAACCAGAACTGTGGAATTTGACGGCATTGCATCGCGTGACTTGGAAAGCGGCGAAACCACTGCTTTTAACCAGGGCAAGGTGACCGGATAAGCACTGACCGGCATATCAATATACTGTCGTTAGCTATTCTCTCCGAACGGACAATCAAACAGGCTGAAGTCGCCAAGTACAGAGACAAAATCGAGTCGCAATCAATCAGCTCAATGACACAAGAGGTATGCTGGCAGGGTCCTACAGTCCAATCTCACGGATTACAAAAAGGAAACCAGCCGTCGCGGACCAGGAATGTGCTTGCTCCAGACCGGCTAACGACACTTTTTTGCCCTGCTTTGCGGACAATACAGTGCCACTGACACGGCCCCCTCCAAAAGCGTGCGGCTGTCCTTCATTGGGACGCCGAGAGTGAGTAAGACATTTTAATCACGTGTTAGCCCTCGCAAGGCTGCAGGCCAGACGGCACATTTCCCAGGCCGCGTCTCCAGAGATGCGCAGTACGCAGCTGGCTTGGTGTTGTTTACGGACAGTACTCAATCGAATCCTTGATCCGCAGTCTGCTGTTCCCACATGCTTCAAAGAGGCCACCATTGTTCCTGTTCCAAGAAAGTCTAAGGTAATGAGCTACAAGCGACTACCCCGCCCCCTCGTAGCCACTCACTTTCCGTCTCATGAAGTTGCTTTGAGAGACGTATCTCAAAGAACCAATATACCCCTCCCCCTACGCGACACCCTAGACCCACTCCAATTTGCTTACCGTCCAATAGGTCCACAGACGACGCAATCACAACCACACTGCACACTGCCCTAACCCATCTGGACAGAGGAAATACCCATGTGGAGAATGCTGTTCTATCGATTACAGCTCCAGCATTTAACACCATAGTACCCCTCAAACTCGTCATCAAGCTCGAGACTCCTGGGGTCTCGACCCCGCCCTGTGCAACTGGGTCCTGGACTTCCTGACCCGCCTCGTAGGTGGTGAGGGTAGGTAACAACACTCCACCCCGCTGTCCTCAACACTGGGGCCCCCAAGGGTGCGTTCTGAGCCCTCTCCTGTATCTCCTGTTCACCACGACTGCGTGGCCATGCACGCCTCCAACTCAATCATTCAAGTTTGCGATGACACTACACATGGGTAGGGTTGATTACCACAACGACGAGACGGCCCTACAGGGGGAGGTGAAGGGCCTCTCGGAGTGTGGTGTCAAGAATACTAAACCTCCACACTCAACGTAACAAAACAAAGGAGAATAGATGTGGACTTCAGGAAACAGCAGAGAGCGACCCACCCCTATCCCACATCGACGGTCAGTAGTGGAGAACGGTGGAAAGTTTTAAGTTCCTCGTGTACACATCACGGACAACTGAAATTGGTCCACCCACACAGACAGCGTTGTGAAGAAGCGGCAGCAGCGCCTCTTCAACTCAGGAGGCTGAAGAATTCGGCTGTCACCAAAAGCACTCACAAACTTCTACAGATGCACAATCGAGAGCATCCTGTCGGGCTGTATCACCGCCTGGTCGGCAACTGCTCCGCCCAAACCGTAAGGCTCTCCAGAGGGTAGTGAGGTCTGACAGAACGCACCACCGGGGGCAAACTACTGCCCTCCAGGACACCTACACCACCCGGATGTCACAGGAAGGCCATAAAGATCATCAGGACAACAACCACCCAAGCCACTGCCTGTTCACCCGCGTATCATCCAGAAGGCGAGGTCAGTACAGGCTCACAAAGCAGGGACCGAGAGACTGAAAAACAGCTTCTATCTCAAAGGCCATCAGACTGTTAAACGCCACACTAACATTTAGCGGCCGCTGCCAACATACTGACTCAACTCCAGCAACTTTAAAAATGGGAATTGATGGAAATTATGTTAAAATGTACCACTAGCCACTTTAAACAATGCCACTGTAATATAATGTTTACATACCCCTACATTACCCACTCTCATATCGTATATTACACTGTACTCTATATCATCTACTGCATCTTGCCCATCTTTATGTGAATATACATGTACACTAGCCCACTTTAAACTATGCCACTTTATGTTTACATACCCTACAGTACTCATCTCATATGTATTTACCGTACTCTACCATCTACTGCAATCTTCGCCATGTCGCCAGTTTTTTTTTCTTTTTTTTTCTGCTGGTACCACTCGCATTAACATCTGCTAACCATGTGTATGTGACTAATAAAATTTGATTTGATTTGATTTGAAATTCCACAAATGAACTTTTAACAAGGCACACCTGTTAATTTAAATGCATTCCAGGTGACTACCTCATGAAGCTGGTTGAGAGAATGCCAAGAGTGTGCAAAGCTGTCATCATTGCAAAGGGTGGCTACTTTGAAGAATCTCAAATCTAAAATATATTTTGATTTATTTAACACTTTTTTGGTTACTACATGATTCCATATGTATTATTTCATAGTTTTGCTGTCTTCACTATTATTCTACAATGTAGAAAATAGTAAAAATAAAGAAAAACCCTTGAATGAGTAGGTATGTCCAAACCTTTGACTGGAACTGTATGTGTTTAACGCAAAACTCACCACACAGCAATTTTGCTGGTGTTAAAATCTCTGTGTTGAAAAGTGTTGTGAGTGTTATATCTGAGTGTTGATTCTAATGGGGTTAACAACTGTGGGATTGAAATTGACTCCACCAGGGGTGAATAAACAAAGTGTTTATCAGTGGTTGTCATTACTCTACTATGTTGAGTTAATTTCTGTTCACTTTCTGAGAGTGAAAAAGACATGGGTGGGGCCTCTATCATATTTCCCAGCATTAATTGTTGCAGGTTGTGTTATAGAATAGTTTGTTTTAATGTCTGTTTCTGCATGCACATTGATCAATGAATTGATCGTATACTACTCAAAGATAAATAACATAAACTAATCCAATCTTTAAGTGGTTGGACTTATTTTAGTCATTATTGAGATGGTTGTGCCAGTTTAGATGGTTTAGGTAGTCTCATTTATCGACCTTTCCTACCTTTGCAGTCATTCTAACTGCAGATTGTGTCTTTGAAGTACTACTTAAGTTGTTTTTGGGGTAGCTTTACTTTACTGTTTATATTTTGTACAACATCCTAAAGAAAATACACTACATGATGAAATGTATGTGGACACCTGCTCGATGAAGATCTCATTCCAAAATCATGGGCAATGTTGCAATAACAGCCTCCACTCTTCTGGGAAGGCGTTCCACTTGATGCTGGAATATTGCTGCAGGGACTTGCTTCCATTCATCCACAAGCATTAGTGAGGTTTGGCACTGATGTTGGGCCTGGCTCACAGTCGGCGTTACAATTCATACCAAAGGTGTTCGATGGGGTTGAGGTCAGGGCTCTGTGTAGGCCAGTCAAGTTCTTCCACACCGATCTCGACAAACCATTTCTGTATGGACCTCACTTTGTGCACGGGGGCGTTGTCATGCTGTAACAAGAAAGGGCCTTCCCTAAACAGTTTCCACAAAGTTGGAAGCATATAATTGTCTAGAATGTTATTGTATGCTGTACCGTTAAGAGTTCCCTTCACTGGAACTAAGGAGGCTGAACCATGAAAACAGCCTCAGACCATTATTCCTCCTCCACTGAACTTTACAGTTGGCACCATGCATTGGGGCAGGTAGCGTTCTCCTGGCATCCACCAAACCCAGATTCGTCCGCCGGCGTGCCAGATGGTGAAGCATGATTCATCACTCCAGAGAACACGTTTCCACTGCTCCAGAGTCCAATAGCGGCGAGCTTTACACCACTCCAGCCAATACTTGGCATTGCGCATTGTGATCTTAGGCTTGTGTGCGGCTGCTCGGCTGCTTACACCAAAAGGTACTTGTTACGTTTCTAATGCATAGACAGGACCGAATTATGGTCCAATTCACGCACCTATCAATTTAACGCTTTGTCATCCCTACTGCCTCTGATCTGACGGACTCACTAAACACAAAAACTGCGTGTGTAAATAATGTCTGATTGTTGGAGTTTGCCCGTCTCTGTTTGTAAATAAACATTTTAAACAAGAAAATCGTGCTGTCTGGTTTGCTTAATGTAAGACATTTGATGTATAGCATTTACTTTTTACTTATACTGAATTATGACAATTGAGTACTTTTTCCACCACTGATTGCGGATAATTCATTGTTGGATATCCTAACTCTGTCACGCCCTGACCTTAGTTATCTATGTTTTCTTTATTATTTTGGTTAGGTCAGGGTGTGACGAGGGTGGGCATGCTTGTTTTGTATTGTCTAGGGTTTTTGTATGTCTAGTGGTGTTTGTAAGTCTAGGCATATGTAGGTTTATGGTGGTCTGAATTGCTTCCCAATCAGAGGCAGCTGTTTATCGTTGTCTCTGATTGGGGATCATATTTAGGTTGCCATTTTTCCCTTTTGGTTTTGTGGGTTCTTATTCTATGTTTAGTTGCCTGTCTGCACTAGCCATATTAGCTTCACGGTTCGTTTTGTTATTTTGTTCATTCTCTAAATAAAGAAGAATGTACGCTTACCACGCTGCGCCTTGGTCTCCTCCCTACGACGGCCGTGACACTCTGGCTGGATTACAATACGAATTATGTAACACTTTTCAAGCCAGCAAAAAATGACTTGTCGATGTGGCCTGCGAACCAGGAATTTCAGACCACTGTGTTAGGCTGTTGAAGTATGGTGTTGTCAGTTTACTCCCGCTCCCCCTCTCTGGCGCTCGTTACGCACACCGGCCACCATCGTTACCTGCGCCTCATGACACGCACCTGGACTCCATCAACTTCCTGATTACCTCCCCTATATCTGTCACTCCCCTTGGTTCTTCCTCAGGCGTTTCTGTTCCTGTGTTTCATGTCTGTACGCTACTCGTATTTCTTTTTTTGTTCCGTTATTTATTAAATTCACTCCCTGTAATTGCTTCCCGATTCTTAGCGTACACGTTGCAGGTATTAAAAAAAAGTTATGTATTGTCATAAATAATTAAATTTTATGATAAAATATTTACTTAGGCACTCAGTTGGTGGAGGCTACAGGACTGAAAGCCGTCAAATGCAACTACCATGTGTCACACCAGCCTTCACTTTAGCTCCCCCTCCTGTCCAGCTCAGGCGTTCGGCGTCGCCGGCCTTCTAGCTGCTGCCGAATCTACTGCTGGCAAACACCCTTCACTTCATCAACCCCGGACTTGTCTCATCATCATTACACATACCTGGTTCCAATCCCCACTTAATCACTGTACATATACTCCCTCTGCCGTTTGTATTTGTCGGTCATTGTAAATGTTACTTGTTTTCCCGAGAGGAATCTCTCCTACTATTTCCTGAGTACATTATATTTTGCCTTTTTGTTTATGAAGATATATTTTGAGCACAACAGTGTTTGGGTTTCGTCCCACTTTCCTCTATGGTGCTTAAATAATGTCAGTAGTTCTCAACCTGCCTCCTGCCTACTCCTCTCTACACCAAGTGACACCGTGTCTCTGTCACTAGCAAAAACAGTCATTGGTGTTACTAGTACTTCTAAAATTCACTTGAACGGCACCCTTGGAA
>NW_019948716.1:0-4932 GCF_002910315.2 Salvelinus sp. IW2-2015
CTGTTAGGTCCAAATGACGCCTTATTCCTTATAGTGTTACTGTTGCCAGAGCTTATTCCTATATAGTGTCTATGGACCAGGTCAAAAAGTAGGGACACTTATAGGGGAATTAGGGTGCTATTTTGGAAGGCATTAGATTCTCAGGCGCGTGGGGGGAAGCGCGGCGTGGGGGAGGCTCGACTGTCTTGTTGCACGCGAGAGCTCTAGCTCCCGATGGGTAGCATCACGACCCGACTGAAGGAGGGAAGAGGAATGGAAGGAGGGGAGGTGACATGAGGGGGACGGATAGAAAGAGGGAGAGAAAAGAGAGGTAGGGGAGGGGGAAGAGTGCATTGGGGGAGTGATTATTATTTTAGTTGCTATTGTCTGTTTTACTACTACTTACGAATTGTCACCCACTGTCTGCAAATGTCATTTGGTTTGATCTGAGGAGGTGTGAATTTGCTTTAGGCAATGTAAACAATATGGTTTCTTGCCAAACTGCCTTGAATTGAATTGAGAGAGAGATCAAGCGAGAGAATAGAAGGACAGATCTTCCGTTGACGAGACTCCCCATCCTGGTCGTTGAACACACCTTCAACTGTCCTGCGACGAGGATGTACCCCCCCACCAGCACTGAACACACCCTTTCAAACTGTCCTGCAGGGAGGATCACCCCCCGCAGGCTGAACAACACCCCTTCAAACTGTCCTGAGACCGAGGTAGTCCACCCCCCCCAGCACTGAACACACCCTTCAAATGTCCTGCAGACGGGATAGCACCCCCCCCCCAGCACTGAAACACACCTTCAACTGTCCATGCGACGAGATAGTACCCCCCCCCAGACATGAGCAAACCCTTCAGAACTGTCCTGCTAACGAGGATAGGTCACCCCCACCCCAGCACTGAAACACCCTTCAACTGTCCTGCAGACGAGGTATGTCACCCCCCCAGCACTGTAAACGCCTTAAACTGTCCTGCAAGACGAGGATATTCACCCCCCCCCAGACTGAACCACGCCCCTTCAAACGTCTGGAGCGGGTATCACCCTCCCAGCCTGAAACACGCCCAGGTCCCACAAGTGACCGTCTCATCATTGAGGGGATGAATCACAGAGCTGGAGAGAGACATGTGTGAGTCAGGAGTAGTCCACACAATCCAAGACAGAACAAAACCACAACCGACCCGAGCACAACAACACCACCCACCAGCCGTGTGGGGCGAAGGTGAGTGAACGGCCGTCTGAGAGAGTGGCTGCTCTTGGATGGAGGTGAGGAATTAAAGAGGGGGGAGGAACAGCATGGTCAGCTAAGGAGTAGTGAAGGGGAGAGAGAGGAACACATGGCACAGTACCATAGTGAGGAGGAGGGAACACGTGGTTACAGCTAACAGCAGTGAAGGAGAGAGAGGAGGAACACAATGGTACAGCATAGCGTGAAGGAGGAGAGAGAGGTACTGGCACGCTACAGTGCAAGATGCAAGAGTAGTGAAGAGAGAGGAACCATGGTACAGCTACAGTAGTGAAGGAGGAGAGAGGAACACGTGGTGCAGCTAGACAGTGGAGGAGGGAGGAGGAACAATGGTACAGCTACGAGGTGAAGGAGGAGAGAGAGAAGCATGTGTACAGTAATAGCAGTGAAGAGGAGAGACAGGTAAGACTACGTGAAGAGGCTACAGCTAACTAGCAGTGAAGGAGGAAGAGAGGGAACACGATGGTCAGCTAAGCATGTGGTTGTGTGACAGGGTGAGGGAGGAGAGCCAGGCCAAGCTACACAGTGGGAGGAAGGACACTGAGCTAAACGTAGGAGAGGCACATGGAAGCTCAGAGTATGGAGGGGGAGGGAACACGTGACCAGATAACAGAGAGTTTAAAACTCATCCCCTGTTACTCCTCTCCTGTTTAATAAGGTTAGGACTATCCCTGTTTCTTTCCTCTCCTGTGTTAACTAGGTTAGGACCTTCATCCCTGTTCTCCTCTTCTGGTGTTAATAAGGTTAAAGACCTTCATCCGTTACTCCCTCTCCTGTGTTATAAGGTCTACTTGCTTTCCTTGTTACGTGACTCATCCCCTGTTTTCCTCCTCTCTCTGGTTACTAAGGTTGGACTCATCCCTGTTCTACTTCTTCTGTGTTAACTAAGGTTTGGCTCATCCCTGTTCTCTCCTCTCCTGTGTTACTAGAGTTCGGACCTCATCCCTGTTTCCTCTCTCCTGTGTTAAACTAGGCTTAGGACTCATCGTGTTTCCTCCTCCTGTGTTAACTAAGGTTAGGACCTCATCCCTTTTTCCTCCTCTCCTGTGTTAACTAAGGTTAGACCTCATCCCTGTTCTCTCCTCTTCTGTGTTAACTAAGTTAGGATCTCATCTGTTCTCTCCTTCCTGTGTTAACTAAGGTTAGGCCTATCCCTGTTCTACTCCTCTCCTGTGTAACTAAGGTTAGGACCTATCCCCTGTTCTCCTCCTCTCTGTGTTAACTAAGGTTGGAACTCTCCCTGTTCTCCTCTCTCTGTGTTTACTAGGTTAGGACCTCATCCCTGTTCTCTCCTCTCTGTGTAATTAAGGTTAGACCTCATTCTGTTCTCCTCCTCTCTGTGTTAACTAAGGTTAGGACCTCATCCCTGTTCTCCTCCTCTCCTGTGTTAACTAGGTTAGGACCTCATCTCCCTGTTACTCATCCGCTGTTCCTTCGTGGTTAACTTAAGGGGGGTCCTATTATGTCTACTGAGAGCAGCTTAGCAATCAGAGCTCAGGACTAGGTGGGGCGGATCGGCTGACTTTTAAGTTCTTAGGTCAAGTCATCACTAGGAGAATATGGTGAGGCAGTTAGAGGATGGAGGGAGAGGGGGAAAAGGAGGAAGACTCATTTACGTAGGGAGAGTTTCTCTGATCAGCGCACAGCCAGTTCTGTAGCGTTTCATGCCTTCCTCTTCCTCCTCTTCCTCTCTCTCTAGTGTTAGGGGAAGAGAGAGCCAGGAATGGCTCTTCCTATATATATGCACTATTTTGCCAGGGCCATGGCTATTGGGGAATAAGGTTTATCAGTAGGTTCAAAAGGGAATACAGTTCAAAATGTTAAACTGTTTAGGCAGATGGATAAATGTACATGAACCAGTAATGTTACTGAAAACTAGATGAAATATCTAGGTCAGTGGTTATCGCTGGGTTAGCTGAGGTGGTCCGTACATTTCGGTGGAATAAAAATCAAACAATCTTTCAAAGAAGAATAACAGTTGAGTTATTACGGTGGTTATAAGCCATTTGGACATGACTTTTCACCAATCGCTAATAGTTTATAAGTAGGCCTTTATGTATTACGTTCACTGGTAAAATGTACTACATTGACAGCAATATAGTTTAGTGTTAATAAATGATGCGACCCTGTGAAGATGGTCCTCCAAAGACGTTTGGACTGATCTGCTCTCAGGAACAGAAAGGAACGCTGTTCCGATAAAAACAATGATGCTGCTCTCAGGACAAGTCGTTCACAACTGTTCACCTTATGCTAAAAACTTTTTTTCTTAGCTATCTGATTGGTTTGTCTTACATTCTTTTTGTCTGCTGACGTGAACAATTTTTGGCTCCTGTACTCGGCACTTTGGGTATTTTGAATGATACAGATGACTATGAGGTTAAAGTGCAGACGGTCAGCTTTATTTTAGGTATTTCCATGCATATCGGGTGAACCGTTCGAATTACAGCACTTTTCTTACCAGTTACCCCATTTTGGGGACCAAAGTATTTTTTTGGACAAATTCATTTTACTAGTATATAAAAGATATGTGAAACCCTTCATTAGTGGATTCCAGCTATGAAATGGTTTCCCGAGATTGGTGTGGAAGAACTTGCTGGCCTGCACGAGCCTGACCTTCAACCATTCGACACTTTGGATGATTGGAAAGGCGATTGGAGCCCAGCCTAATCGCCCAACATCATGTGCCCGACCTCACTAATGCTTCTTGTAAATGGAAAGCAATCCCTGCAACAATGTTCCAACATCTAGTGGAAAGCCTTCCCAGAAGAGTAGAGGCTGTTATAGCAGCAAAGGGGGGACCAACTCCATATTAATGCCCATGATTGTGGAATGAGATGCTCGACGAGCAGGTGTGTAGTTTTGGTCATGTAGTGTCTGTATTAAAGTAGTAAAAAGTTAAGTATTTGGTCCCATATTCATAGCACGCAATGACTACATCAAGAAATTTACAGATGCACAAATATCACCCCCCCCCAAAAAAAATATATTTCAACCTCCCAAAGTGCTGGAGTACAGAGACCAAAATAATAATACTTTTGGAGCTCACTATGTCCCAAATGGCACCCTTTTCCCTTTATAGTGCACTACTTTTGACTAAGGGCCCTGGTCTAAAGTAGTGCACTATGTAGGGAATAGGGTGCTATTTGAGAGGCACCCAGCAGATGATGTAGAAGCAGTGACCCGGCAGGAGATCTTCTCTGATGTTAGTTTAGAACGGTGAGAAAACACAACTACTGTCTGTCTCCAGGCCCAGAGGTAAAGATGGAGGAGGTGGAGATATCCCTTCATCTACTCTCATCTCTGTCTCCAGACCCAGAGGAAAAGATGGAGATATCCCTTCATCTACTCTTATCTCTGTCTCCAGACCCAGAGGTAAAGATGGAGGAGATGGAGATATCCCTTCATCTACTCTCATCTCTGTCTCCAGACCCAGAGGTAAAGATGGAGGAGGTGGAGATATCCCTTCATCTAATCTCATCTCTGTCTCCAGACCCAGAGGTAAAGATGGAGGAGATGGAGATATCCCTGCATCTACTCTCATCTCTCTCCCACTCTTCCTTTACCATCCCTCCTTCTCGTCCCTCTATCTCTCACTCTCCCATCTCTCCTTATCATCCCTCTCTCTCATTCTCCCATCCCTCCTTCCCTTCCCGTCCCTCTCTCTCTCACTCTCCCATCTCTCCTTCTCATCCCTCTCTCTCTC
>NW_019948716.1:6353-7787 GCF_002910315.2 Salvelinus sp. IW2-2015
CTGCAAGTCTACGGTCCTAAAATAACTATTATCAGAACATTACTATTGACAACAACACAACTTCTGTTTTATGACGTGGTGTGCAGAGCTACTTTTGTATAATTGTAATTTACCATGCTAGCTACTATTTTAGTGTTATACTTGTATTTTAATAGATCTAGAAGGGTTGTTTCTTGTTTTTGTGTGTTTTTTAAACTTTCCAACGTGTATACTACTTAGATTGGAGAGGAAGGCCAACAAAATGGTTGAAGTCATCCAAATCATAGACTGCTCTCTCTGCCTCTGCACGGCAAGCGATACCAGAGCGCCAAGTCTAGGTCAAAAAGGTTCCTTAATAACAGCTTCGACCCCGAGTCATAAGACTGCTGAACAATTAATCACGTGGCCACCCGGAGTATTTACATTCACACACCCTCCCCCCCTTTGTTATTACACTTCTGCTACTTGCTGTTTATTATCAATGCATAGACACTTTACCCCAACCTAAATGTACAAATGACCTGGACTAACTGTACCCCCGCACATTGACTCGGTACCGATACCGAGCCTCCTTATTGATATATATATATAGCCTCCTTATTGATATTTTTTGTATTACTTTTTATTTCATTGTTTACTTTATTTAGTAAATATTTTCTTAACCAACTAGGCAGTTTAAGAAATATAGTTAAGGGCTTGTAAGTAATTAATTACGGTAAGATCTACCTACACCTGTTGTATTTGGCGCATGTGACAATAAAAATGTGATGTCATTTGATTGGCTGTATACGACTTTAACGTTAAATCTAATTTCACTTTACAGAACCTTATATTTAAATAGTATGTTTGTTTATTATTATGCATGTCTTCTATAATAATAACAATAGTATCTGCATTGGCTGCTCCTGTGTGTCTTAATTATCAYCGAGGTGTCCCTAAAAAGGTGYGATGCCGTCTGGCCCGGTAACCTTGCGAGGGTTAACATGCTTAAATGTCTTACTGAAGTCGGCCACGGAGAYGGAGAYCACACAGTCCTTGGTAGTGGCCTCGTTGGTGGCKCTGTGTTATCCTCAAAGCAGGTGTCCCTGTCTGCACATCATGTTTGTGTCTCAAATGGAATTGTATTTCCTAAATAGTGCCCTACTTTGATCAGGGGCCATGGGGTCAACAGTAGTGCACTATATGGGGCTGTGGTCTAAAGTAGTGCACTATATAGTGCTGTGGTCTAAAGTAGTGCACGATACAGGGCTGTGGTCTAAAGTAGTGCACTATATAGGGCTGTGGTCTAAAGTAGGGCATTATATAGGCCTGTGGTCTAAAGTAGTGCACAATATAGGGCTGTGGTGGTCTAAAGTAGTGCACTATATAGGGCTGTGGTCTAAAGTAGTGCACTATATAGGGCTGTGGTCTAAAGTAGTGCACTATATAGGCCTTGGTCTAAAAGTAGTAGCAGCA
>NW_019948716.1:11820-20453 GCF_002910315.2 Salvelinus sp. IW2-2015
AATTGTTTAATTCACACACTTATCAAGAGAACATCCCTACTGCATCTGATCTGGCCGACTCACTAAACACATGGTCTTCGTTTATAAATGATGTCTGAGTGTTGGAGTGTGTCCCTGGCCATCTGTAAATTAATAAAGAACAACAAAAAGGTGCCATCTGTTTGCTTTACTTTTACTTTTGATACCTACAGTATATTTTAGCAATTACATTATTTTAGATACTTAAGTATATTTAAACCATTAACTTTAGACTAAGTAGTATTTTATGGTGACATTCACTTATACTTGAGTCATTTTATATTAAGGTATCTTTACTTTTACTCAAGTTTGACAAGTGGGTACTTTTTCACTTGAGCTACAACAACGATGTGTGCTGTTGGGGGACTGGAGTTGGGAAACACTGATGTAAGGAAACGACACCGTTTCAATCTTGGTCAATAGGCAATCTTTACCTCCCAAATTAACAGACTAAGTAGGGCAGTAGAAGACACACAACCAGCTTTCGGATCAGTCCTTCTAGAATGCTCCACAGATGGACAGTCATCAAACCATTGTTGTCTCGGACCCTGAGATGGGCCATTAATCATCATTGTTCTGTAAATCACGGTTAGTGACCCAACCCTGGCAGTCTCCCGTGAATTGGACGTGTGTCCAATTGAATTGAGTGGTTTGCTATTATTCTGTAAATTTATTGTAAATACATTGTAAATGGTCACTCAAAACCGGTTCAGGCCAATTTGACAACACAATCDCACATTCAATTCGTGCATGTACATAATGTGTTTCAGCATTTTTTTTGTTACTTAATTCGTGAGAAAAGACAATAATTTAAACACGATAGCCTATATTTCAATTTTTTCTTCATTATTGAACGTTATGAATATACCTTAATGTTGTATTTATTTAATCCCGTTTATAAATGGTGTTTGTATTGCTATATATACAGTTTTCGATTTTTCTGAGCAGACTTTCTGATCAGAATTTGTGAGAGAACACACACACAATTTTCTTCATAATGCATTTAATACAAGTTAAACAGTTTCATGTAAAATAATGAATTATGTTGGTTGACACTTGTGGCTCTTCCAAGGCCGATTCATTATGATTATTACGGTGTCAATCATGTTAGCGAGTCAGAAATGTCAGTTTCCTAGTACCGACTAGCACTTGAATACTGCATAATGCTGGCTTCATATTCTCCTGGGACACTGGACAATGGGAAGTCGTAACTCCGACATGATTGTGTTCAAGTTCAGTTCAAGTCGGAACAATTCATAAGCCAATATTGCACTATATAGGCCTGTGGTCTAAAGTAGTGCACTATATAGGGCATTGTCTACAGGTGGACTTTAGATCTTAGTGGTAAAGGTGATCTTTATGCTGGGAATATTTTTAGACTGGTTAGTTATAAAAGCAACATGTTTCATGGAGCCACGACTGAGATGAGGAGATGTACAATAACCAAAGATTCACCTTAGTAATCAGTTATTTTATAACACGTTCTACAAAACACAGTAACTACATACTGTTCCACACTGATGTCCTCAGCATTAGGAAAGACAGAGGAGAAGAAAATAACCCTTAAACGGTACTTCAACCGGGTGGTAGCTTTTTATGCTAATTCAACCCTGCAAGTTAGAGGCTGCTGCACTATATACACAGACACTCCGACATTGCTCATCATAATATTTATATATTTCTTCATTCCATTATTTTAATTTTAGATTTGTGTGTATTGTTGTGAATTGTTAGATACTACTGCACTGTTGGAGCTAGGAACACAAGCATTTCGCTACACCCACAATAACATCTGATAAATATGTGTATGTGACACAATAAAATGTGATTTATAGACCTGCATTATTATTATAACGTTGGGCCCATATAACTTCACACACTTTCATTTCAAATCTGGGTTGACACTTGGGATGGGAATGGGGTGTCATTTAAGACGCAGACCTCGTTACTAAACTGTTTAAATCCTTCTTTGCCGTCTTTCTTCAATTCGATGGATTTCAACGTAAATGTATTAATCACCCCAAAGGGAAAATCATTATTGGTGATTGAGGTAATCATTGATCTTATGTGATAACAGATGGTATTTTGTGTAGATTGTTGCGTGTGTATTTATTTGACTGTAACAAAATTCCTCCATCTCCCCATTCCTCCAATCCCTGTATTCCCCTCCGTCCCCATCCCTCTCTCCAAACCCCGACTCCCCCAACTCCCGTCCCCGTCCCTGCCTGGACTGGTCATTTCAGTAGGATGCTGTTTATGTCGTTTCCATTGTATGTTTTATAATATTGTCTGTTTCAGTTGTTGTTCCTTTGTCATTTCCATTGTGTTATAAAATCGTTTTGGTCGTAGTGAACAGGCAAGGACTGTACGCTTGTTTATTCCATGTGTAACTCTGTGTTTTGTTGTGTCGCACTGCTTTGCTTTATCTTGGCCAGGTCGCAGTTGTAAATGAGAACTTGTTCTCAACTGGCCTATCTGGTTAAATAAAGGTGAAATAAATAATTATTAAAAAAGCAATTTTGAATTTTAACAGTTATTTTACTGATATTTTCTTATTAAAATAGGCTATTATCAAACAGCTTCCTATAACTAAGAATTAGAAGTCCTATCAATTTAGAACATAGAATAATTAAACAGTTATATTTGAAGTTTTTAATATTGTGAGGTGTAAATTGTATCCAAAAAGTGATCTTCTAAATGACAATTTAGCAGTTGTGTTTAACCATTTGATTGGCTGTTGTCACGTCCACGGACTCCGCACAACGCCATCTGATTGGCTGTTTAACGAAACACCGACAGTTAAACGTGAACGTTGTCAAATTTGCCTTCAGTTGAGTTGTCAGTTGAGACCAGCGTTCTTTATTCTGGTACATTCTGATCGTTATCAGACACTAGTCTTTTGGGTAATAATGTGTGAGAATGAACGCTATGATTTGTCAACTCATAGACCTACCGCCTTACAGGAGTCCGAAAACAAGAGTTTCGCCCGTGGCGGGACTACTTGAAGCTGGCTGACCTAGTGCGGAATGAGTTAGGAAACTTCACCTCAGAACCGTCAACCGTTGAGGGTCAGACTCCGGATATGCTCGACCATGGTGGAATTTGAAGAGTTTCTGCCGCGAGCCTTGCTGTCACCGATAACACCTGTGGCGAACCACCCTACGGCACGAAATGGAACCCCTGGATTCAGAAATCGACTCTTTGCATGAAGACGCTCCTTTATGGCCGAGCAGCACCGAGGGTCCGAGCCCCTACAGCAGCGTCCAGATCCCCGCTGGACCTGGGGCCAGAGTGGGAGAAACACCCGGAGGAGGTGCCATCACCTGAGCGCAAGTTCGCGGCTTGCATACCGAGTCTGGTATGCGTCCACAGCTCAAGGACCAGGATGGGGACATGATGTGCCCGTACCTGTGGCTGTATGTCTGCCCTCTTTTGACACACCTGTTCCACAGCTGTCTATGTCCGCCCATTGGTGTAAAGTACTTTAGTGAAATACTTGAAAGTACTACTAAGTAGTTTTGGGGTATCTGTCTTTATTGGGCTTCGCAGTGGCGCAGCGGTCTAAGGCACTGCACTCAGTCTTGAGGCGCACTACAGACACCTGGTTCGAATCCGGCTGTATTCTCAACCGGCCGTGATTGGGAGTCCCGTAGGGTATCGAACAATTGCCCAGCATCGTCGGGTTTGGCCGTCATTGTAAAGATGAATTTTTCTTTAATTGACATGCCTTAATTAAATGAAGGTTTTTTACTTCACTACATTCCTAAAGAAAATGATGTACTTTTTACTCCGTACATTTTCCCTGATACCCAAAACTATTCTTTACATTTTGAATGCTTATCAAGACACGACAATTGTTTAATTCACACACTTATCAAGAGAACATCCCTACTGCATCTGATCTGGCCGACTCACTAAACACATGCTTCGTTTATAAATGATGTCTGAGTGTTGGAGTGTGTCCCTGGCCATCTGTAAATTAATAAAGAACAACAAAAAGGTGCCATCTGGTTTGCTTTACTTTTTACTTTTGATACCTAAGTATATTTAGCATTACTTACTTTAGATACTTAGTATATTTAACATTTACTATTTACTATAGTAGTGCATTCATTTTATCATATATTAGTATCTTTACTTTTACTCAATTTGACAAGTGGGTACTTTTTCACTTGGAGCTACAACAACGATGTGTGCTGTTGGGGGACTGGAGTTGGGAAACACTGATGTAAGGAAACAGACACCGTTTCAATCTTGTCAATAGGCAATCTTTACCTCCCAAATGAACAGACTAAGTAGGGCAGGTAGAAGACACACAACCAGCTTTCTGGATCAGTCCTTCTAGAATGCTCCACAGATGGACAGTCATCAAACCATTGTTGTTCTCGGACCCTGAGATGGGCCATTAATCACCACTGTTCTGTAAATCAAGGTTAGTGACCCAACCCTGGCAGTCTCCGTGAATTGACGTGTTCCAATTGAATTGAGTGGTTTGCTATTATTCTGTAAATGTAATTGTAAATAAATTGTAAATGGTCACTCAAAACCGGTTCAGGCCAATTTGACAACACAATCTCACATTCAATTCGTGCATGTACATAATGTATTCAGCATGTTGTTTTGTTGTTTAATTCGTGAGAAAAGACTAAATTTAAACACGATAGCCTATATTTCTATTGTTTCTTCATTATTGAACGTTATGAATATACTTAATGTTGTATTTATTTAATCCCGTTTATAAATGGTGTTTGTATTGCTATATATACTTTTTCGATTTTTCTGAGCAGACTTTCTGATCAGAATTTGTGAAAAAAGACACACATTTATTGCGACTTATCCCGTGGGAAAAACATTTTTATTAATGCCACTGCTGTTTTCTATGTTTGATTTCGCTTATACTTTGGGATACTGGTAGCATTGTAGCAGAAAGGCCCTTTTTTTCGTGAAGGCAACAGTACACGGTATTCTTCATACGCATTTCATATTCGTGAGCCTAAATCACAATTTTCTTCATAATGCATTTAATACAAGTAAACAGGTTAATGTAAAATATGAATTGTTGGTTGACACTTATGGCTCTTACAAGGCCGATTCATTATGATTATTACGGTGTCAATCATGTTAGCGAGCAGAAATGTCAGTTTTCCTAAGTACTGACTAGCACTTGAATGATGTATTAATGCTGCTTCTTATTCTCCTGGGACACTGGACAATGGGAAGTCGTAACTCCACATGATTGTGTTCAAGTTGTTTTCAAGTCGGAACAATTCATTGCCAATAATATGGCAACAATATTTTCTCTTCTCCCACTGTAATTCCAATTTTGAGAGTTCATCAAGTGAAACTTCCCAGTCGGAACTAGGTATTTCCGATAACTCCGATTGCACGTGAACGTGGCATTATATGTGTGATCGACAACAGTTGGGGCTGGTTCGCGGTGTGTCCAGCCCCAAAACGCATTCCCGACCACCGCGGATGAGTGTCAGTATCCTGCTGTTGTTCCGTGCAGTCAACTAGTAGAATTATGTCTGTGACTAAGTGTGGGGATTATTATTAAGGTTCTGGTCGTCTGAGAACCAACAAGTAGGCTATACAATAAACAAGATAACTTTGAACGAAGAAACTAAAGTAATAATAATTAAAACAATAAAATATATATATATATATACAATTATCATATGTTTGGTTTGCTGTGGAGACTGAGTCGTGTCTACACAATATTATTTACAACGAGCGGTTCCCATCCTTTTCAAGTAGACTAAATCTGTCTGCAGTTTATGTTGTAGGTGATCTTTTCCATTAAATACAGTTCTTTCGTCTACCGCTCCACTCTTCCATAGTATGAATTCCTCATTTAACCAATGCTCTATAATTATCAATGTCTACACTGTATTTCTGATCAATTTGATGTTATTTTAACGAAAAAAATAAAAAGTGCTTTCCTTTCAAAAACAAGGACATTTCTTAAATGACCCCAAACTTTTGAACGGTGAGTGTAGTAACTAATAGGATCAGCTTTCTCTCCCCAAGCCGACCAGAAAATAATGGAAAACTGACCCAAGATCAGTGCTGTACATCGGCAACTTTCAACCCAATGTATACAGAGCGCGTTCCAGCTCGTCAACACAATCGGCTGCAGGGGAGGTTACTTTCTGCCTTGTTCGGCAAATCAAATAAATCACATTTATTGTCACATACACATATTTAGCAAATGATTTGGTCAGATACACATATGTAGCAGATGTTATTGCGGTGTAGCAAAATGCTTGTGTTCCTAGCTCATCCTATTGCCTATGCTGGGAAATCTTTTTAGACTGTTAGGTATAAAAGCAACATGTTTCAGATGGAGCCACGGACTGAGATGAGGAGATGTTACAATAACCAAAGATTCACCTTAGTAATGATTTATTTTATAACACATTCTACAAAAACACAGTAACTACATACTGTTTCCAAACTGATGTCCTCAGCATTAGGAAAGACAGAGCAGAAGAAAATAACCCTTAAAGGCTATTAAACCGTCTTTATTATTATAGGGTTGTGTCTCATTATAACTTGACAAACATTCAGTTCTAATCTGAGGTGATGACTTTGGATCATTGTCTCAAAAACTGAATCTGAGTTTTCAGTCAAACATTAAATACAAAATAACTTCAAGGAGCATCTTATGGAAGTCTGTTTCCCATGAGCCTTTTGGGGGCGTTGCGATGAATGGTTCGCTGTAGGTCCCAAATGGCACCTTATTACCCTATATAGTTGACTAACTGTCTGACCAGAGCCTTATTCCCTATATAGTGTCTATGGACCAGGTCAAAAGTTTAGGGCACTATATAGGCGAATAGGGTGCCTTTTGGGAGGCAGTCTAAGATCTCAGAGCGTCGTGGGGGGGAAGACGCGGCGTGGGGGAGGCCTCGCTGTCTGTGCGCCCCACGGCGGGGGAAGAGTACTCTAGCTCCCATGGGTAGCCATCACGACCCGACTGAAAGAAAGGGATGAAGGAGGGAGGGAGAGATAAGATGAGGGAGGGAGGAAGAAAAGAGGGAGAGAAAGAGAAGGATACAGTGAGGGAGGAAGAGATTGGCATTGGGAGAGAGTGATATTATTTCAAGTTGCTATTGTCTGTTTTTACTACTACTTACAAAACATCTGAATCACCACTGTCCATGCAATGTAAGTTGGTTTGATCTGAGGAGGTTGAGATGCTTTAGGCAATGTAAAAACATATGTTTCCTATGCCAATACTGCCTTGGAATTGAATTGAAATTGATTGAGAGAGAGATCAAAAGAGAGAGCATAGGCAGGATCAAGATTCTCTCCCTGTTGACGAGGACTCCCCCCATCCTGGGTCAGTCTGAACACACGCCCTCAAACTGTCTGCAGACGAGGTATGTCCCCCACCCCCCCCTCACACTGAACCCATCCCTTCCAAACTGTCGCTGCAGAACGAGGAATCCCCCCCCCCCCCAGCACTGAACACAGCTCCCTTCCAAAACTGTCCTGCAGACGAGGATAGTACCCCCCCACCCCCAGCACTGACACACCCCTTCAAGACTGTCCTTGCAGACGAGGATAGTCCACCCCCCCCCTCCCAGACTGAACACACACCCCTCAAAACTGTCCTGCAGACGAGATAGTCACCCCCAGCAGCACCCCAACGCCTCAGACTAGTCACCCCCGCACTGAACACACCCCTTCAAACCGTTCCTCTGCAGACGAGGATAGTCACCCCCCCAGCACTGAACACACCCTTTCAAAACTGTCCTGCAGACGAGATAGTCCACCCCCCCCCCCCAGCATTGAACACACCCCTTCAAACTGTCCTGCAGACGAGGATATGTCACACAACCCCGCCCCCCCAGCCATGAACACACCCCTTCAAAACTGCCTGCCACGAAGGATAGTCACCCCCCCCCACACTGAACACGACCCCTTCAAACTGTCCTGCAGACGAGGTAGTCCCCCACTCCCCCAGCACTGAACACACCCCCTTCAAACTGGTCCTTTGCGACGAGGATAGTCCACCCCACTCCCAGGCACTGACACACCCTTCAAACTGTCCTGCGACGAAGGATAGCACCTCCCGCAGACGTACACACCCTCAACGCCGCCGAGAACCCCCCCCACTGAACACACCCCTTCAAACTGTCCTGCAACGAGGATAGGTCACCCTCCCCAGCACTGAACACCCCTTCAAACATGTACTGCAGACGAGGATAGTCACTCCCCCACCACGAGGATAGGTCACCCCCCCCCCCCCAGCACTGAACAACACCCCTTCAAAACTGTCTGCAGACTAGGGATAGTCCCCCCCCCCCCCCAGCATCTGAAACATCCACCCCTTCAAAACTGTTCCTGACGCAGAGATGATAGTTCACCCCCCCGCAGCACTGAAACACACCCTTCAACTGTCTGCAGACGAGGATAGTACCCCCCCACCCCCCAGTACTGAACACACCCCTTCAAAACTGTCTGCAGACGAGAAGTCACCCTCCCCAGCACTGTACACACCCCTTCAATGGTCCTGGCAGACGAGGAAGCACCCCCCCCCCCCCAGCACTGGAACACACCCTTCCAAACTGTACTGCAGACGAAGATAGTCACCCCCCCACACAGAA
>NW_019948717.1:0-2142 GCF_002910315.2 Salvelinus sp. IW2-2015
CCCACCCACAGAGGCAGCCCACGACAGCAGCAGGCCTGTCTTCTCCATCACAGAGCCCCATCCCACAGAGACAGCCCCACGACAGCAGCAGGCCTGTCTTCTCCATCACAGAGCCCCATCCCACAGAGACAGCCCCACGACAGCAGCAGGCCTGTCTTCTCCATCACAGAGCCCCATCCCACAGAGACAGCCCACACAGCAGCAGGCCTGTCTTCTCCATCACAGAGCCCCATCCCACAGAGGCAGCCCCACGACAGCAGCAGGCCTGCTTCTCTATCACAGAGCCCCATCCACAGAGACAGCCCACGACAGCAGCAGGCCTGTCTTCTCTATCACAGAGCCCCATCCCACAGAGACAGCCCACGACAGCAGCAGGCCTGTCTGCTCCATCACAGAGCCCCATCCCACAGAGGCAGCCCACGACACAGCAGGCCTGTCTTCTCCATCACAGAGCCCCATCCACAGAGGCAGCCCACGACAGCAGCAGGCCTGTCTTCTCATCACAGACCCATCCCACAGAGACAGCCCACGACAGCAGCAGGCCTGTCTCTCCATCACAGAGCCCATCCCCACAGAGACAGCCCCACGACAGCAGCAGGCCCAATCAGTCAGAGCAGCCATGTAATGACCTGTGATAATACCGAATGCGCCCACATCCAGAACACAACACTCCCCTGGCTTAGAGCGCAGAGGAAGCATAAATATTTGTATTACTGCTAAACCGTGCCCGCTTGTAAACCTTAAAAATATAACAAGAGACTTAAAAAACATTAAAAATATTCCCACAGGCTGCGGGGGATAAATGGGACCTCACCTTTAAAGGTGAGAATGTATTGTTATTAAATTCAGAGGTGATTTTCAGCCCCTGTGGGTAACACCCAGCATGCATTGTGTTGTGTTAATCAGCGCTACACTGAATGATGCCAATCATTAGTACATGAATATACCTGGTTCTCTGAACACAACGCCCTTCCTGAACATCAAAGCAGCTGACCTGACACCAGATTCCATTTAGACAGAACTGACCTGCTCCCCTGCCCTGACAGAGATGACCTGCTCCCTGACAGAGATGACCTGCTCCCTGACAGAGATGACCTGCTCCCTGACAGAACTGACCTGCTCCCTGACAGAATTGACCTGCTCCCTGACAGAGATGACCTGCTCCCTGACAGAGAGGACGTAATCCCTGACAGAGAGGACCTGCTCTCTGGCAGAACTGACCTGCTCCCTGACAGAACTGACCTGCTCCCTGTCAGAGATGACCTGCTCCCTGACAGAACTGACCTGCTCCCTGACAGAACTGACCTGCTCCCTGATGACCTGCTCCCTGACAGAACTGACCTGACATCAGATTCATTTAGACAGAACTGACCTGCTCCCTGACAGAGATGACCTGCTCCCTGACAGAGAGGACCTGCTCCCTGACAGAGATGACCTGCTCCCTGACAGAGATGACCTGCTCCCTGACAGAGATGATCTGCCCCCTGAAAGATATGACCTGCTCCCTGACAGAGATGACCTGCTCCCTGACAGAGATGACCTGCTCCCTGACAGAGATGACCTGCTCCCTGACAGAGATGACCTGCTCCCTGACAGAGATGACCTGCCCCCTGACAGATATGACCTGCTCCCTGACAGAGATGACCTGCTCCCTGACAGAGATGACCTGCTCCCTGACAGAGATGACCTGCTCCCTGACAGAGATGAACTATACATCCCATTCCCTATACACCCTATTCCCTATACACCCTATTCCCTGTACACCCTATTCCCTATACGCCCTATTCCCTATACGCCCTATTCCCTATACACCCTATTCCTTATACGCCCTATACACCCTATACACCCTATTCCTTATACACCATATTCCCTATACTCCCTATTCCCTATACACCCTATTCCATATACACCCTATTCCATATACACCCTATTCCCTATACACCCTATTCCCTATACACCCTATTCTCTATACACACTATTCCCTTTACGCCCTATTCCTTATACGCCCTGTTTCCTATACACCCTAGTCCTTATACACCATATTCCCTATACACCCTATTCCCTATACACCATATTCCCTATACACCCTATTCCCTATACACCCTATTCCATATACACCCTATTCCCTATACACCCTATTCC
>NW_019948717.1:7232-11928 GCF_002910315.2 Salvelinus sp. IW2-2015
TATACATACCAACCCAACACTTATTTACATACCAACCCCCAGACACTGTATACATACCCAACCCCCAGACACTGAATTATCACATACCAACCACGCAGACACTGGATACATACCAACCCCCAGACACTCAGTAATACATACACCCCCAACCACTGTTACACTACAACCCTGGCACTGACAGATATACATACCAACCCCCAACACTGTATACATAAACCAACCCCCAGACACTGTATACATACCAACCCCAGAACTGTTAACATTCCAACCCCCAGACACTGTATACATACCAACCCCCAGACACGGTATCATACCAACCCCCAGACCTGTATACATACCAACCCCCAGACACTGTATACATAACAACCCCCAGAACACATATACATCAACCCCCAGACACTGTTTACATACCAATCCCCCAGACACTGTTATTTAACATACCAACCCCCAGACACTTATACATACCAAACCCCCAGACACTGTATACATACCAACCCCCAGACACTCTATACATACCACCCCAGACACTGTATATTCTGTACGTACAACAAGAATGGTGAACAACAGGACCAACCAGTCAGCAGATTAATCAGTCAGAGTGTAGGTCATATGTACTGGACATCATCAGGAGTGAGTGCTTACGGTACTGATGAATTTTCTCCTAGGGTACTGAGCATTTAGTCGGTAATTACTATATCTATAGTTTGTTTAAGCTGACATACAACACAGTCAGAGGAGTACTTATTATTATCAAGTCCGACATAATAGGGACTACCTGCACACTCAGTCGGCCTCCACATGTTTCTGGACCTTGAGTTGCATTTCGAAAAACAGCCAATGGTGTGTTGCAGTTGCACGTCATTTGTAATGAATCTATGCACACACACTAGACTGCCAGCAACCTACTCGCATGCGTTTCTCATACAAGCCCTGCTTCTACAAGTTCACAGTGGCACATTAGGAGGTAAACGCAATTACGGCCTCTACGCTTACAACACTATGTATACAGTGTCTGGGGGTTGGTATGTATACAGTGTCTGGGGGTTGGTATGTATACAGTGTCTGGGGGTTGGTATGTATACAGTGCATTCGGAAAGTATTCAGAACCATTGACCTTTTCCACATTTTGTTACGTTACAGCCTTATTCTAAAATTGATTCAATAGTTTTTTTTACTTAATCAATCTCAACACAATACCCCATAATGATAAAGCAAAAACAGGTTTTTACAAATGTTTGCAAATTTATAAAAAATAAAAAAACGTATATATCGCATTTACATAAGTATTCAGACCCTTTACCCAGAACTTTGTTGCGGCACCTTTGGCAGCGATTACAACCTCGGGTCTTCTTGGGAATGACGCAACAAGCTTGGCACTGTATTTGGCGAGTTTCTCCGAAGCTCTGTCAGGTTGGATGGGGAGCGTCGCTGCACGGCTATTTTCAGGTCTCTCCAGTTCCCTCAGGTTCATGTCCGGCCCTGGCTGGGGAACTCCTCTTTCCCATGATCCTGTCTAGTCTCCCAGTCCCTGTCGCTGAAAAACATCCCCACAGCATGATGCTGCCACCACCATGCTTCACCGTGGGGATGGTGCCAGGTTTCCTCCAGACGTGACGCTTGGCATTCAGGTCGAAGAGTTCAATCTTGGTTTCATCAGACCAGAGAATCTTGTTTCTCATAGTCTGAGATTCCTTTAGGTGTCTTCTGGCAAACTCCAAGTGGCCTGTCATGTGCTTTTTACTGAGGAGTGGCTTCCTTCTGGCCACTTTACCTTAAAGGCCTGATTGGTGGAGTGCTGCAGAGATGGTTGTTCTTCTGGAAGGTTCTCCCATCTACACAGAGGAACTCTAGAGCTCTGTCAGAGTGACCATTGGGTTCTTGGTCAGTTTGGCCGGGCGGCCAGCTATAAGAAGTCTTGGTGGTTCCAAACTTCTTCCATTTATGAATGATGGGGGCCACTGTGTTCTTGGGGACCTTCAATGCTGCAGAAATGTTTTGGTACCCTTCCTCAGATCTGTGGCTCGATACAATCCTGTCTCGGAGCTCTACGGATAATTCCTTCGTCCTCATGGCTTGGTTTGTGCTCTGACATGCACTGTCAACTGTGGGACCTTATATAGACAGGTGTGTGGCTTTCCAAATCATGTCCAATCAATTGAATTTACCACAGGTGGACTCCAATCAAATTCTATAAAAATCTCAAGGATGATCAATGGAAACAGGATGCACCTGAGCTCAATTTTGAGTCTCTGAATACTTATGCGAATAAGGTATTTACAAAAATGTCTAAAAACCTGTTTTCAGTTTGTTATTCTGTGGTATTGTGTGTAGATTGACGAGGAGGCTGTAACATGACAAAATGTGGAAAAGGACATGGGGTCTGAATACTTCCTGGGTCTGGAATGACTTCTGGGTCTGCATACTTCTGGGGTCTGAATAACTTCCTGGGTCTGAATACTTTCTGTGGGTCTGAATACTTCTGGGGTCTGAATACTTCTGGGGTCTGAATACTTCCTGGGGAGTCTGAATACTGTTCCTTGGGGTCTGAATACTTGGTCTCAATTTTGGGGTTCTGAATACTTCCTGGGGTTGAATATTCCTGGGGTCTTGAATACTTCATGGTGGTATCTGGCAATACGTTTCTGGGGTCTGATACTTCCTGGGCGATCTCTGAAAACTTTTGGACTTTGGGGTCTGAATACTTCCTGGGGTCTGAATACTTTTCGGGCGTGCAGGGGGGTCGGGTGATTGGGTGAATACTTTTGCTGGGTCTGAATACTTCCTGGGGGTCTGAATATTTCTGGGGTTGGAATACTTCTGGGGTCTGAATACCTTCTGGGGTCCTGAAGTACTTTTTACATACCAGTTTTTTCACAAGATGTCTTGTTAAAACTATAGTTTTGCAAGTCGGTTTAGGACATTAACTTTGAACATGGACACAAGTCATCGTTCTCCAACTATTGTTTTACAGACAGGATTAATTTCATTATAATTGCCTGGATCACAATTCCAGTGGGTCGTAAGTTACATTCACTAAGTTGACTGTGCTTTTAAACAGCTTAGAAAATTCAGACCAAATATGGCATGGCTTTAGAGCTGCTGAAGGCTACTTCATCAATTTTTGATCATTGGAGGTTACTGTGGATGTATTGTCAAGGCGCTACCTTTCAAAGGCCTTACTTCAAACTCAGTGCTCTTTGGCTTGACATCATGGGAAAATCAATAAGAAATCAGCCAAGACTCAGAAAATGAAGTGTAGACTCCAAGTTGGTCATCTTTGGGAGCAATGCCTGAAGGTCCAAGTTCATCTGTACAACAATAGTAACGCAAGTAATAAACCATGGGACCACGCGCAGCCGTCATAGGACCGCTCAGGAAGGAGACACGTTCTGTCTCCTAGAGTGAATGTAGTTTGGTGCGAAAAGTGCAAATCAATCCCGACAACAACAGCAAAGGACCTTGTGAAGATCTGCGGAAACCCAGGTAAAGAGTATCTATATCCACGTAAAACAGTCCTATTCGACATAACTGAAAGGCCGCTCAGCAAGGAAGAAGCCACTGCTCCAATAACACATAAAACAGATAGGTTTGCATATTGCATCATGGGGCAAAGATTGTAATTTTGGAGAAAGTGTCCGCTGGTCCTGATGAAACAAATAGTAACTGTTTGGCCATGATGACCATCGTTTTGTGTTGGAGGAAAAGGGGGGGCTTGGCAACGAAGAACCCATCCCAACTCGTGAGCAGGGGTGGCCAACATCGATGGTGGGGGTGGCTTTGCTACAGGAGGACTGGTGCACTTCACAAATAGATTGGCATCATGGGGAGGAAAATTTTGTGGAATATTGAAGGATATCTAAGACATCCCGTCAGAGGAGTATAAGCTTGGTCAAATTGGGTCTTGCCAAATTGCAAGACCCAAGTATACCTCCAAGGTTGTGGACAAAATGGCTTAAGGAAACGAAAGTAAAGATATTGAGGGCGCATCACACGCCTGACTCAAACCCTAAAAATCCGTGGGCAGAACTGAATGAAGCGTGTGCGAGCAAGGTAGCGCTACCAAACCTGACTCGTAACACCTACTTCTGTCGGAGAATTGGGGCAAAATTCAACCAACTGATTGTGGGAAGCTTGAGGAAGGCCATCCGACGTTTGACCCACAGTTAAAACCATTTAAAGACATGTTCCAAATACTAATTGAAGTGTATGTAAAGAAATAAAAGCTTAAATAATAAATTCTCTCTCAAACAATATTCTACATTTTCACATTCTTAAATAAGTGGTGATCTCTAACTGACCTAAAACCAGGGCCATTTTTCTAGGATAACATGTCAGGAATTGTAAACTGAGTTTAAGATGTATTTGGCTAGGTGTATTAAACCTTCGACTTCAACTGTAATAATAACAGTATCTGTGGTTGGGGGTGTATATAACTGTAGCTTGATTATTAAAAAGAGAAAGGCTGTTTTGGTGTATTTCCAGAGATCTGGTATTGGAGAAGAGAGGGTAATATATGGTCAACAAGGACATCCTATCAGTTCTAGGCCAACTGTAGCAAGGGGGACAGTGTGTGTGATGCAGAGGCTGTGTAAGTAGGGTTTGGTGGGTTGAACGTGTGTTGACTGAGTTGATGGTTCCAATGGACTTAGTAGTGTACTTACGCCACTGACACTAATCTCTCTCGATGATCTGAGGG
>NW_019948717.1:12830-35091 GCF_002910315.2 Salvelinus sp. IW2-2015
GCCAGAAGAGATAGTGGGTGTCAGGGTGGCGGGTGACACCCAGAGTGCTGAAGAGAGCTCAGCAGATCCAGGCGAACAACAAGAAAGAAACAGTGGCAGGTAGGAGCTTTGGGGGCTAGCTTGGTGTGTGTGATACTTCATCTCCAATGCTTTTCTAAAGTCTCATAAGACCACAAGATTGAACGGATAACAGTGATGCTCAGTTTGGTATCCTACTATTAGATAAGTATATAACAGTATTCTCAGTTTGTAATTCTACTGTTAGAAAAGATGAATGCAGTATTCTCAGTTGTATCCTACTATTATAATAAGGATATCAGGATTCTCAGTTGTATGCCACTATTAGAATCAGGATATGCAGGTATTCTCAGTTTGTATCCTACTTTAGATCGATATGCGTATTCTCAGTCTTTGTATCATATAGAAAGGATAAACAGTATCTCAGTTTGTATCTACTTTAGATAGCATATACAGGTATTCTCAGTTTTGGTAATTCCTACTATTAGAATTAAGGATATACAGTAGTTCTCAGTTTGGTATGCTACTCTAGATCAGGATATGCAGTATTCTCAGTTTGTGATCCTATATTAGAATAGGTGATACAGTATTCTCAGTCTGTCTCCTAACTATAGAATAAGTATATAAGGGTCTCTCAGTTTGTATCCTAGCTATTTAAATAAGTATTACAGTATTCTCAGTTTTGTATCCTACTAAGAATAAGGAATACAGTATTCTGGTGTGGTTTTGTATGTTTGCAGTGTTTGGAAGTGTTGTCCAAACCAACCGCTTGTATTGAAGAAACAGAACAGTTAAACAGCCTGGGATGAGTTTGACATCTGGCTCTGCTGGTTACAACATTAACCCATGAATGCTCTCTGTCTGTCTCCAGGCGGGTGGCTTTTTTGCGGCGGTCACCTTGTATTGACGTGCACGACCCTGGTGGTGACGACACGCCGCAACGTCCACCGGCTGTGATATGAAGGTCTACCAGCCTGTAAGCAACGACCTCTAAGAGCATGGACATGCAGGACGAAAGGTAGTGGGATGGGACTCTGTCTGTCTATACTACTTTATTAGAGCCACTAGGAGGCGACATGCTCCTTATTTAGGCCACTAGTAGGGCGACATGCTCCTGTATTTAGCCACTAGAGGGCGAATGCTTTGCCATAGCGCATCTTCTTTATTAGCCACTAAGAGGGCGACATGCTCCTTATTTTGCCCACTAGAGGGGCTGCTCATTACTTTTGGCCCCACTAGAAGGGCGACATGCTCCTTATTCTGCCACTAGAGTGGCGACTGCGCTCCTTATTTTGCCTCACTAGAGGGCGACCATGCTGCCTTATATTTTGAGCCCATAGAAGGGCGCGCGCTCCTTATTTTTTGCCCACGAGGGGCGACGCTCCTTATTTTGCCCACTAAGAGGGCGACGGCTCGCTCCTTATTTTGCCCACTAGAGGGCGACGTGCTCCTTATGTAGCCACTAGAGGGCGACGCTGCTCCTTATTTTTGCCTACTAGAGGTGCGACTGCTCCTTATTTTAGCCTATAGGGCGATGCTTAGTAGCTAGGGGGCGATGCTTAGTGCCTAGGCGGCGAGTGTTTATTTGCCCACTAGAGGGGCGACAGTGCTCCTTATTTACCCAGCTAGAGGGGCGACATGCTCCTTATCTTAGCCACTAGAGGGGCGACGTGCTCCTTTATTTAGCCACTAGAGGGCGACATGCTCTTTATTTAGCCACTAGAGGGCGACGTGGCTTCCTTATTATCACTAGAGGGCGACGTGCTCCTTTTTTTGCCCGAGTAAGAGGCGACCGTGCTCCTTATTTTGCGCCACTAGAGGGGACATGCTCCTTATTTGAGCCACTAGAGGGGCGACATGCTCTTATTTAGCACTAGAGGGGCGACATGCTCCTTATTTAGCGCACTAGAGGGGCGACATGGCTCCTATTAGACCACGTAGAGGGGCGACATGCTCCTTGATTTAAGCCACTGAGGGCGACATGCTGCTATTTGCCACTAGAGTGCGACACGCTTCCTTATTTTGCCACTAGAGGGCGACAGCCTCCTTATTTGCCACTAGAGGGCGACCACGCTCCTTATTTTGCCCACTAGAGGGCGAACACGCTCCTATTTTGCGCACTAGAGAGGGCGACCGCTCCTTATTTTTGCCCACTAGAGTTGCCGACACGCTCCTTATTTTGCCACTAGAGGGCGACACGCTCTTATTTTGGCCCACTAGAGGCGACGACGCTCGCTTATTTTGCCCACTAGAGGGCGACGCGCTCCTTTTTTTGGCTCACTAGGAGGGTGCGACACGGCTTCCTTATTTTGCCAGCTAGAAGGGGAACACCTCCTTATTTAGTTCCACTAGAGGGGCGACACGCTCCTTATTAAATTGCCCACTAGAGGGCGACGTGCCTCCTATTTTGGCCACTAGAGGGCACTGCCCTATGCATAAGGCGACTGCTCCTTATTTTGCCCACTAGAGGGCGACACGTGCTCCTTATTTAGCCACTAGAGGGCGACGTGCTCCTTATTTTGCCCAGTAGAGGGCGACGTGCTCCTTATTTTGCCCACTAGAGGGCGACATACTCTTATGTTCCACACGATAGGCCTATCTTTGGTGTTGGCAAAGAGTGAAGAGTAACTAAATGTTCTGGTTGTATCTGTGTATCTAGGTGTGACTACGGCAGCAGTGTGCGTGTACCCGTCTCGTGTGGCTGATGCTGTGAAGTCACTGAAAGCAGCCAATTCCAGCCTACCTGTCGCCTCAGGTAAGAGAGAGAGGAGGAAGTCTACCTCTGTGACATTCTGTAGTTGGACAGTCCAGGTCTATGTTGTCACTTCCATCATCCTCTGATTGGTTGTGTGTTTCTTTGTTATTTTGATTTATTGATTGATTCATATATGTAATTATAAACTTGGAGGTTTAAGCCCTGAATGCTGATTGGCTGACAGCCATGGTATATCAGACCGTATACCACGGGTGTGACCAAACATGTATTTTTACTGCTCTAATTACATTGGTAACCAGTTTATAATAGCAAAAAGGCACTTCAGGGGTTTGTGACCAATATACCACGGCTAAGGGCTGTATCCAGGCACTCCGCGTTGCGCATTAGAAAAGCCCTTAGACGTGGTATATTGGTCATATACCACACCTCCTCGGGCCTTACTGCTTAATTATAACACATAAACGGCTCATACAGCCACAACACGAATGAAATAACAAAATGACATGGAAAAACTATAGATAGTGACTCAYCAAAGCCACTGTCTTCTCTCTGTCCATCCTGCTGCTCCTCTCCTCAGTGGCGACAGGCTTCCCTGCGGGCCAGACCTCTCTGAAGACCAGGCTGGAGGAGGTCCGTATGGCGGTAGAGGATGGAGCTATGGAGATAGATATAGTGATTAACAGGACTCTGGCCCTCACTGGACAGTGGGAAGGTATGGTATATATTATTATCGACACTCACCGGACACTTTATTAGGTACATCTGGCTAGTAGCGGTGTCGGGGCACCCTTTGCTTTCTGAACAGCCTGTTACATACATACAGTCAACTGGAACATGTAAACATACAGTCAACTGGAACATGTAAACATACAGTCAGCTTGGAACATGTAAACATACAGTCAGCTGGAACATGTAAACATACTAACAGTCAGCTGGAACATGTAAACATACAGTCAGCTGGAACATGTAAAACATACAGTCAGCTGGAACATGTAAACCATACAGTCAACTGGAACATGTAAACATACAGTCAGCTGGAAACATGTAAAATACAGTCAGCTGGAACATGTAAACTACAGTCACTGGAACATGTAAACATACAGTCAGCTGGAAATGTAAACATACAGTCAGCTGGAACATGTAAACATACAGTCACTGGAACATGTAAACATACAGTCAGCTGAAACATGTAAACATACAGTCAGCTGAACATGTAAACATACAGTCAACTGGAACATGTAAACATACAGTCAACTGGAACATGTAAACATACAGTCAGCAGCTGGAACATGTAAAACATACAGTCAGCTGGAACATGTAAACATACAGTCAACTGGAACATGTAAACATACAGCCAGCTGGAAACATGTAAAACATACAGTCAGCTCAGCTGGAAACATGTAAACATACAGTCGATGGAACATGTAAACATACATTCAGTCAGCTGGAACATGTAACAGTCAGTCAACTGGAACATGTAACACATACAGTCAGTCAGGACTGGAACATGTAACATAACAGTCAACTGGAACATGTAAACATACAGTCAACTGGAACATGTAAAGCAACTGAACATGTCAATCATGGAACATGTAAACATACAGTCAGCTGTGAACATGTAAACATACGTCAGTCAGCTGGAACATGTAAACATAAGTCAGCTGGAACATGTAACATACAGTCAACTGGAACATGTAAACATACAGTCAGCTGGAACTGTAACATACAGTCAGTCACTGGAACATGTAAACATACAGTCAGCCACTGGAACATGTAAACAATACAGTCAGCCAACTGGAACATGTAAACATACAGTCAGCACTGAACATGTAAACATACAGTCAGTCCACTGGAACATGTAAACATACAGTCAGAGCTGGAACATGTAAACATACAGATCGGAGCTGGAACATGTAAACATACAGTCAGCTGAACATGTAAACATACAGTCAGTCAGCTGGAACATGTAAACATACAGTCAGCAGCTGGAACATGTAAACATACAGTCAGCAATGGAACATGTAAACATACAGTCAGTCAGCTTGGAACATGTAAACCATAACAGTCAGCACTGGAACATGTAAACATACAGTCAGCAACTGGAACATGTAAAACATAAACAGTCAGCCACTGGAACATGTAAAACATACAGTCAGCTGGAACATGTAACATACAGTCAGCTGGAACATGTAAACATACAGTCAGTCAGCTGGAACATGTAAACATACAGTCAGTCAGCTGGAACATGTAAACATAAGTCAGCACTGGAACATGTAAACATACAGTCAGCACTGGAACATGTAAACATACAGTCAGCAGCTGGAACATGTAAACATACAGTCAGCTGGACATGTAAACATACAGTCACTGGAACATGTAACATACAGTCAGTCAACTGGAACATGTAAACATAACAGTCAGTCAACTGGAACATGTAAACATACAGTCAGTCACTGGACATGTAAACATACAGTCAGCATGGAACATGTAAACATACAGTCAGTCAGCTGGAACATGTAAACATACAGTCAGCTGGAACATGTAACATACATTTCAGGCTGGAACATGTAAACATACAGTCAGCTGGAACATGTAACATACAGTCAGCGGAACGAACATGTAAAACATACAGTCAGCTGGACATGTAAACTGGAACATGTAAATACAGTCACCTGGAACATGTAAGCAATACAGTCAGCTGGAACATGTAAACATACAGTCAGCTGGAACATGTAAACATACAAGTCAGCTGGAAACATGTAAACATACAGTCAACTGGAACATGTAACATACAGTCAGCACTGGAACATGTAAACATAGTCAGCCAACTGGAACATGAAACAAATACAGTCAGCCAACTGGAACATGTAAACATACAGTCAGCAGCTGGAACATGTAAACATACAGTCAGCTGGAAACATGTAAAACATACAGTCAGCTGGAACATGTAAACATACAGTCACTGGAACATGTAAAAACATACAGTCATCAGCTGGAACATGTAAACATCAGTCACACTGGAACATGTAAACATACAGTCAGCAACTGAACATGTAAACATACAGTCACGTGGAACATGTAAACATACAGTCAGCTGGAATGTAAACATACAGTCAGCTGGAACATGTAAACATACAGTCAGTCAGCTGGAACATGTAATCAGTCACTGGAACATGTAAACATACAGTCAGTCACTGGAAATGTAAACATACAGTCAGTCACTGGAACATGTAAACATACAGTCAGTCAGCTGGAACATGTAAACATACAGTCAGCTGGAACATGTAAAATACAGTCACTGGAACATGTAACATACAGTCAACTGGAACATGTAAACATACAGTCAACTGGACATGTAAACATACAGCCAGCTGGAACATGTAACACTACAGCCAGCTGGAACATGTAAACATACAGCCAGCTGGAACATGTAAACAATACAGCCAGCTGGAACATGTAAACATACAGTCAGCTGGAACATGTAAACATAACATTCATCAGCTGGAACATGTCAACAGTCAGTCAAACTGGAACATGTAAACATACAGTCAGTCAGCTGGACATGTAAACATCAAGTCAAACTGGAAACATGTAAAATACAGTCCCAACTGGAAACATGTAAACATACAAGTCAACTGGAACATGTAAAACATACAGTCAGCTGAACATGTAAACATAGAAGTCAGCTGGAACATGTAAGACATAGAGTCAGCTGGAACAATGTAACATACAGTCAGCTGACATGTAAAACATACAGTCAGTCAGCTGGAACATGTAAACATACAGTCAGTCAACTGGAACATGTAAACATACAGTCAGCCACTGGAACATGTAACATACAGTCAGCCAACTGGAACATGTCAACATACAGTCAGCCAACTGGAACATGTAAACATACAGTACCAGCCAGCTGGAACAATGTAAACATACAGCCAGCTGGAACATGTAAACATACAGTCAGTCAGCTGGAACATGTAAACATACAGTCAGCAACTGGAACATGTAAACATACAGTCAAGCCAACTGGAACATGTAAACATACAGTTCAGCAGCTGGAACATGTAAACATACAGCCAGCTGGAACATGTAAACATACAGTCAGCTGGAACATGTAAACATACAGTCAGTCACTGGAACATGTCAACAGTCAGTCAACTGGAACATGTAAACATACAGTCAGTCAACTGGAACATGTAAACATACAGTCAGTCAGCTAACATGTAAACATTCAGTCAGCTGGAACATGTAAACATACAGTCAGCTGGAAACATGTAAACATACGTCAGCTGGAACATAGTAAACATACATTCAGCTGGAACATGTAAACATACAGTCAGCTGGACATGTAACATACAGTCCAACGGCATCGTACGAACATGTAAACATACAGTCAGCATGGAGAACATGTAAACATACAGTCAACTGGAAACATGTAAACATACAGTCAGCTGGAACATGTAAACATACAAGTTTCCAGCCAGCTGGAACATGTAAACATACAGCCAGCATGGAACATGTAAACATACAGTCAGTCAGCTGGAACAGTAAACATACAGTCAGCGAACTGGAAACATGTAAACATACAGTCAGCCAACTGGAACATGTAAACATACAGTCAGCCAGCTGGAACATGTAAACATACAGCCAGCATGGAACATGTAAACATACAGTCAGCTGGAACATGTAAACATACAGTCAGTCAGCTGGACATGTCAACAGTCAGTCAACTGGAACATGTAAACAACAGTCAGTCAACTGGAACATGTAACATAACAGTCAGTCAACTGGAACATGTAAACATACATCACCAGCTGGAACATGTAAACATACAGTCAGCTGGAACATGTAAACATACAGTCAGCTGGAACATGTAAACATAACAGTCAACTGGAACATGTAAACATACAGTCAACTGGAACATGTAAACATACAGTCACACTGGAACATGTAAACATACAGCCAGCTGGAACATGTAAACATACAGCCAGCTGGAACATGTAAACATAACAGCCAGCTGGAACATGTAAACATACAGTCAGCTGAACATGTAAACATACATTCAGTCAGCTGGAACATGTCAAAGTCAGCAACTGGAACATGTAAACATACAGTCAGTCACTGGAACATGTAAACATAACAATCCAAACTGAACATGTAAACATACAGTCAACTGGAACATGTAAACATACAGTCAACTGGAACATGTAAACATACAGTCAGCTGGAACATGTAAACATAAGTCAGCTGGAACATGTAACATAAGTCAGCTGGAACATGTAAAACATACAGTCAGCTGGAACATGTAAACATACGTCAGTCAAGCTGGAACATGTAAAACATACAGTCAGCCAACTGAACATGTAAACATACAGTCAGCAACTGGAACATGTAAACATACAGTCAGCAACTGAACATGCAAACATGACAGTCAGCCAACTGGAACATGTAAACATACAGTCAGCCAGCTGGAACATGTAAACATACAGCCAGCTGGAACATGTAAACATACAGTCAGTCAGCTGGAACATGTAAACATACAGTCAGCAACTGGAACATGTAAACATACAGTCAGCCATCTGGAACATGTAAACATACAGTCAGCCAGCTGGAACATGTAAACATACAGCCAGCTGGAACATGTAAACATACAGTCAGCTGGAACATGTACAACATACAGTCAGTCAACTGAACATGTAACAGTCAGTCAACTGGAACATGTAAACATATCAGTCAGTCAACTGGAAATGTAAACATACAGTCAGTCAGCTGGAACATGTAAACATACAGTCAGCTGGAACATGTAAACATACAGTCAGCTGGAACATGTAAACATAGTCCATGACTGGAAACATGTAAACATACATTCAGCTGAACATGTAAACATACAGTCAGCTGGAACATGTAAACATACAGTCACGAACGAACATGTAACATACAGTCAGCTGGAACAATGTAAACATACAGTCAACTGGAACATGTAAACATACAGTCCAGCTGGAACATGTAAACATACAGTCAGCTGGAAATGTAAACATAACAGTCAAGCTGGAAACATGTAACAATACAGTCAGCTGGAACATGTAAACATACAGTCAGCTGGAACATGTAAACATACAGTCAACTGGAACATGTAAACATACAGTCAGCCAACTGAGACATGTAAACATACAGTCAGCCAACTGGAACATGCAAACATACAGTCAGCACTGAACATGTAAAACATACAGTCAGCCAGCTGGAACATGTAAAACATACAGTCAAGCTGGAACATGTAAACATACAGTCAGCACTGGAACATGTAAACATACAGTCAGCCAACTGGAACATGTAAACATACAGTCAGCCAACTGAACATGTAAACATACAGTCAGCCAGCTGGAACATGTAAACATACAGCCAGCTGGAACAATGTAAACATACAGTTCAGTCAGCTGAACATGTAAACATAGCAGTAAGTCAGCTGGAACATGTAAACATACAGTCAGCTGGAACATGTAAACATAGCAGTGCAGCTGGAACATGTAAAACATAAGTCAGCTGAACATGTAAACATACATCAGCTGACATGTAAACATACAGTCAGCTGGAACATGTAAACATACAGTCAGCCGAACGAACATGTAAACATACAGTCAGCTGGAACATGTAAACTGGAACATGTAAACATACAGTCAACTGGAACATGTAAACATACAGTCAGCTGGAACATGTAAACATACAGTCAGCTGGAACATGTAAACATACAGTCAGCTGGAACATGTAAACATACAGCAGCTGGAACATGTAAACATACAGTCAGCCAACTGGAACATGTAACAACAGTCAGCCAACTGGAACATGCAAACATACAGTCAGCCAACTGGAACATGTAAACATACAGTCAGCCACTGGAACATGTAAACATACAGTCAGCTGGAACATGTAAAACATACAGTCAGTCAGCTGGAACATGTAAACATACAGTCAGCCAACTGGAACATGTAAACATACAGTCAGCCAACTGGAACATGTAAACCATACAGTCAGCCAGCTGGAACATGTAAACATACAGCCAGCTGGAACATGTAAACATACAGTCAGCTGGAACATGTAAACAACAGTCAGTCAGCTGGAACATGTCAACAGTAGTCAAACTGGAACATGTAAACATACAGTCAGTCAACTGGAACATTAAACATACAGTCAGTCAGCTGGAACATGTAAAACAGTACAGTCAGCTGAACATGTAAACATAGTCAGCTGGAACATGTAAACATACATTCAGCTGGAACATAGAACATACAGTCAGCTGAACATGTAAACATACAGTCAGCCGGAACGAAATGTAACATACAGTCACGAAACATGTAAACTGGAACATGTAAACATACAGTCAACTGGAACATGTAAACATACAGTCAAGCATTGGAACATGTAAACATACAGTCAGCTGGAACATGTAAACATACAGTCAGCTGAACATGTAAACATACAGTCAACTGAACATGTAAACATACAGTCAGCTGGAACATGTAAACACAGTCACTGGAACATGTAAACATACAGTCACACTGGAATGTAAACATACAGTCAACTGGAACATGTAAAAACATACAGTCAACTGGAACATGTAAACATACAGTCAACTGGAACATGTAACATACAAGTCGCTGGAACATGTAAACATACCAGTCAGCTGAACATGTAAAACATTACAGTCAGCTGGAACATGTAAACATACTGTCAGTCAGCTGGAACAATGTAAACATACAGTCAGTCAGCTGGAACATGTAAACATACACTACCGTTCAAAAAGTTTGGGTCACTTAGAAATTCCTTTTTTTTTTTTCCATTAAAATAACATCAAATTGAATCAAATATACAGTGTACATATACCATTTGTTAATGTTGTAAATGACTTTGGATTGATGTTTTTATGGAATATCTACGTAGGTGTACAAAGTCCATTATCAGCAACCATCACTCCTGTGTTCCAATGGCACGTTGTGTTAAGCTAATCCAAGTTTATCATTTTAAAAGGCTAATTGATCATTAGAAAACCCTTTTGCCTTTATGTTAGCACAGCTGAAAACTGTTTGTTTATTAAAGAAGCAATCAAACAGCCTTTAGACTAGTTGAGAGCATCAGCATTTGTGGGTTCGATTACAGGCTCAAAAATAGCACAGAACAAAGAACTTTCTTCTGAAACTCATCAGTCTATTCTTGTTCTGAAGAAATGAAGGCTTTTCCATGCGAGAAATTGCCAAGACACTGAAGATCTCGTACAACGCTGTCTACTACTCCCTTCACAGAACAGCACAAACTGGCTCTAACCAGAATAGAAAGAGGAGTGGGAGGCCCCGGTGCACAACTGAGCAAGAGGACAAGTACATTAGAGTGTCTAGTTTGAGAAACGGATGCCTCAAGTCCTCAACTGGCAGGTGTTGATGAATGATGTTGCAATGGCGGTATGAACTATGATGTTGCTATGAAGTTGCTATGGCAGTATGAGCTATGGTGTTGCTATGACAGTGAAGGTGTGTGGTGGAGTGTCTCTCCTCAGTAAAGTTTCCATTTCAATCCCCTCTGTCTCTCCTCAGCCGTGTACGATGAGGTGTGTCAGTTCAGAGAGGCCTGTGGGGAGGCCCACATGAAGTCCATCCTGGCTATAGGAGAGCTGGGGACCTACACCAACGTCTACAAGGCTAGTCTGGTGGCTATGATGGCTGGTGAGTGTTCCCTCTCACACACACACACGTACACACAGGGCGGTATTACGTGCACTTGAGATCCAACTCACATTTTCCTCTCGTTGATGAATGGTTTGTGAGAATCAGAGTTGAATGCTCTCATCTCTCCTGTGAATCAGCCCCAGTGATATTGTTTTACACATGGTGCAGTTTGTCACGTTCTCCTGTGGGGGGCGCTGTTGTTCAGGCTGTACTCTCTGTCTCTGTACTTAGCTAACCTGATGAACACTATCTCTCTCTCTCTCTCTTTTTCTCTCTCTCTCTCACACACACACACACACACACACAGACACACACACACACCCTGAACTGTACACTTAGCTACCCGTCACATAATAAGCCTGATTACTGTACCAAATTGTCAGCCGGTCCGATAGAGATCATTATTAAAATACATTGCTTTTGTCTCAGCGCTTGCTCCTTAATCTCCCCTTGTTCTATAAATTGCGTATGAGATTCCAGAAATTGAATGATAATTTTGCCTATTAATCTATGACGGCGGCTATTTTACTCCGCCACACACACACACCCACACACACACACACACTCTGCCTGCTTGCCCACGCTAGCCAAATGAAACGAGCGTCATTACCGCCATCCTGGTTTAATAACCTCTATCAATTATCAGCTCATTAACATCCCCCATAACCAATGTACAGAATTACTCCTCCGTCTGATTGCGGATGAGGAGAGAAGGAAAGATGTGAGAGAGAGGGGTTAATTGAAGAGTGCGAGCAGAGGGGGTATGAGAAAGAGCGAGGGAAAGAAGTTGGTAAGAGGAGGGGTGAGAGGAGAGGGGTTATGCGAGAGAGAGAGAGGTAGCCGAGAAGAGAGAGCGGTTATGCGAGAGACAGAGGTTATCGAGAGCACGCAGAGAGGTTATGAGAAAGAGCGAGGAAAAATGTGAAAGAGGGCGGGTATGTGAAGAGTGCGGAGAGAGGTATGAGAAGAAGCGAGGCAAAGATGTGAAGAGAGGGGTATCGAGGAGAGGGAAGGTTTATGCGTAAGAGTAGAGGGTTATGCGAGAGAGGAGAGGTATGCGAGAGAGAGAGCGGGTGATGCGAGACGAGAGAAGAGAGCGGTTATCGAGAGAGAGAGAGGGGTTATGCAAAAAGAGTATGCGAGAGAGAAAGGTTACGGAGGGTTTATGCCGACGAAGAGGTTTATGCGAAAGAGAGAGAGGTGTTATGAGAGAGGGGTTATACGAAGAGAAGGTATGGAGAAGAGAGAGAGAGAAGAGGTATGAGATAGAAGAGGGTTATAAGAGAGAGAGGGTTAATGAGAGAGAAGGTTATGAGAAGAAGAGGTTATGAGAGAGAAGAGGTATACAAGAAGAGAGGTTATAGAGAGAAAGAGAGAGAGGGTTATACCGCAGAAGAAGGGGTATGCGAGAAAGAGGGATATGAAGAGAGAAGGGGGTATGAAAGAGAAGAGAGGGGTTGCAAGAGGGGAGAAGGGTTATGAGGAGACGAGGAAAGGTTGGGGATAGTGGAGAATAGAAGGAGAGAGACAAAGAAAAAAGGGAAGAAAAAGAGAAAACTCTGACTGTATAAAAATGACATAGTACATGTCTGTAAAGTGTTCTATAATGTAAAAATACATAGTACATGTCGTAAAGTTTCTAGTAATGATAAAAATCATAGTACATGTCGAAAGTGTTCTAGTAATGTAAAAATACATAGTACATGTCTGTAAAGTGTTCTAGTAAGTAAAATCATAGTACATGTCTGAAAGTGTTCTAGTAATGTAAAAATCATAAGTACATGTCTGTAAAGTGTTCTAGTAATGTAAAAATACATAATACATGTCATGTAAAGGTCTAGTAATGTTAAAAATGACATATACATATCTTGTAAAGTGTTCTAGTAATGTAAAAATACATAGTACATTCTGTAAAGTGTTCTAGATGTAAAAAGCCATAGACATATCTGTAAAGTTTCTAGTAATGTAAAAATGCAAGTACATATCTAAAGTTCTAGTAATGTAAAAAACATAGTACATCTGTAAAGTGTTCTAGTAATGTAAAAACATAGTACATGTCTGTAAGTGTTCTAGTAATGTAAAAATACATAGACAGTCTGTAAAGTGTTCTAGTAATGTAAAAATACATAGACATGTCTAAAGTGTTCTAGTAATGTATAAAACAATACATGTCATGTAAAGTGCTATGTAATGTAAAAACCATAGTACAGTCTGTAAAGTGTTCTAGTAATGTAAAAATGCTAATACATTCTGTAAAGTGTTCTAGAATGTAAAAATGATATTACATGTCATGTAAAGTGTTCTAAAATGTAAAAACTAGTACATATCGTTAAAGTGTTCTAGTAATGTAAAAAATCATAACATGTCGAAAGTGTTCTAGTAAGGTAAAAAACATAGTACAGTTCTGTAAGGTTCTAGTAATGTAAAAATGCATAGTACATTCGTAAAGTATTCTAGTAATGTAAAATTGCACATACATTCTGTAAAGTGTTCTATAGAAAAAACGACATAGTACATGTCTGTAAAGTGTTCTAGAATGGAAAAATGCAATACAGTCGTAAAGTTCTATAATTAAAAAAACTGCATAGTACATGTCTGTAAAGTTTCTAGTAATGTAAAAAATGCATATACATGTCTTAAAATCCTCTCTGGNGCCAGAGAGAGATTCTCTATGACTACACTCTAAATAACAGTTACCATAACAACACTAGAACGTCCATGTCTCTGTGACTACACTCTAAATAACAGTTACCATAACAACACTTAGAAAGTCCCGTTTCTATGTTGCAGTCTAACTACCTAAAGTCATACTATCCCTCGTGCGTTGAGACAATCACCTTGCTAAATCACATCTTCAGCCGATACCGTTGATGAACATCACCCTGAAAACTGACAGTTTACACACTGAACCCAGTTGTAGACTTCATCCCAAACAGCAGTACTGCTGACCAAGGCCCGGACTATGTAGGGAGATGTCCATGTGCTGTCATAATCTTTAGGCCTTTAGATTACCCCACCTGCATATGATACACTCATACACTCATACACACACTCATACACACACTGATACACACACTCATACACTCACACACACGCATACACACGCATACACACGCACGCACGCACGTACGCACGCACGCACGCACGCACGCACGCACGCACGCACGCACGCACGCACAGTCGTTCACAACTGAATGCTGAGATGTGCTGGTAGAGATTGTTGATGCTGCTTGTGTCTCAGTGCTGTCAGAGCTAGCTAGTCTAGCCTTCAATCATTCTGTTCTACAACCATTAGAAGTTCATGAACAGGATTTGAATGACAATAACACAGGGATGCCGGGCATCATATCTCGAGATCCCTCACGCTGCTTTAATAAAGGGATGAAAGATAAGAATAGAGACAGAGATAGAGAGAGAGAGAGAGAGAGAAAGAGTGACTGACCCAAAATTAAGGAAATACCACAGTGTTCCATCACAGCAGTAAGATGTGTGACATGTTGCCACAAGAAAAGGTCAACCAGTGAAGAACAAACACCACTGTAAATACAACCCATATTTAAGTTTATTTATTTTCCCTTTTGTACTTTAACTATTTGCACATCATTACAACACTGTATATACTACACATAATATGACATTTGTAATGTCTTTATTCTTTTGGAACTTTTGTRAATGTAATAATTTACTGTTAATTCTTATATGTTTATTTCACTAAGTGTTTATTATCTATTTCACTTGCTTCGACAATGTAAACATATGTTTCCCATGCTGATAAAGCCAGTTAAATTGAGGAGGGGACAGATGGMGATAAAGACAAAGGGAGAGAGACATTTTATTTAAGAAGGACACAACACATCTGAGCTCAGTGTGTTCTCTGAGGCACTCAGGCTGCAGTACAGCAAAGTCGTATCATCACAACAATTATCTGGGTAAAATATTTTCTAGGAGCACTGGTGCTCCCAAAGTAAATTTCACACATCAAAATATTTAGGAGCATATATATATATTGTTTAATTTTACCTTTATTTAACTAGGCAAGTCAGTTAAGAAAAAATCTTATTTTCAATGACGGCCTAGGAACAGTGGGTTACCTACCTTGTTCGGGGGCAGAACGACAGATTTTTACCTTGTCAGCTCGGGGATTCTATCTTGCAACATTCGGTACTAGTCCAAACGCCTCTAACCACTAGCTACCCTGCTGCCCGCTCTAACCACAAAGGCTACCTGCCTGCCCGCTTAACCACAAGGCTACTGTACGACAAAAGGATCCATGGTAGAGCCCTGCCTAGAGAGAGAGAAAGGAGAGAGAGAAAGAGAGAGAGAAAGAGGAGAGAAAGAGAAGAGAGAGAGATGAGAGGAGAAGAGAGAGAGAGAGAGAGAGAGAGAGAGAGAGAGAAGAGAGAGAGAGAGAGAGAGAGAGAGAGAGAGAGATGAGCGGAGAACAATAAAAAGTGGTGAGAAGTATCTGTCTTCTTAGGTCAATGTGGGATTCTGTTCTCCTTACTTCCTTTCTCCTTACTTCCTTTCTCCTTACTTCCTTCCTTACCTCGGTCAGCGAGCAAGTTTCCTCCTCCTCCAGAGACAGGTGATTATTATTTGTTCTCTCTAGCTATGTTCCCATCCTATTGGCAACAGATTTTCATGCTAATTATTTTTAAATCCGCATTTAAGAAAATGTGGTGTGTTTCCACCAAAACTGACTTGTTGCTGATAAAGTGTGTGAGGATGTAGTGCAGACAAAATGTACTTTTTTCGCTTACGTTTTTATGTACCGAATAAATGTTCAACGCATTTTCAACTCTAACGAAAGTTTTGTCTTAAAAACAGTTGCAAACGTGCCTACTTTGATACTGTCATGCTGCTCTAGTCAACAGCTTGCAAATACAATGGCTGTGCTGTGATAGGCTAGTCTACTTTTGAGATTATTATGGAGATGAGTGAGAATATTTTTTTTCTCCATCAAACGGCAGTCAAGCATCATCACGTCACCACAATAAGACCCTGGATATTACTTTATAGGAAAGGAACATCAAGCTCATTACTGTGATCTTTCGCCATCCTGTGACTTCATGACTTATTTAATCTCAAATCTAATGTTATTTGTCACATACACGTGGTTAGCAGATGTTAATGCGAGTGTGGTGAAATGCTTGTGCTTCTAGTTCCGACAGCGCAGTAATATCTAATAAGTAACCGAACAATTACCCAACAACTACCTAATACACACAAATCTAAAATCGGGCGAATGAGAATATGTACATATAAGTATATGGATGAGCGATGGCCGAGCGGCATAGGCAAGATGCAGTAGATGGTATAAAATACAGTGTATACATATGAGATGAGTAATGTAAGATATGTGGACATTATTAAAGTGCCATCTGTTACCTAATAAACTGTATCATACAACCGTGGTCATGTGACTCCCAGCCGTAACCAGGTTTCCCGAGTCGTAGCGGGAGGACAACACAACATATCATCACGTGACTCCAAATTTACTTCGATACGATGRTTATTATATCAATATGTCAAGACGTGTCCACCTCCATTTCTCGCATCATTAATTAGACATAAAAAGATCCCACCATTTCTAACAAACAAATGATCTGTGTTGTTGTGCTGTTATTTTTGTTATGACACTTCCTGTTTCAATTACAGCTGTCGGGATTTTTTTGTTTTGTTTATACGGTACGACTTTACTCGCATACAAACTGTGGATGGAAACGTGATTTATGTTGCTCTCTCTCTGTCTCTCTCTTTTCAATTCAATTCAATTTCAATTCAAGGGGCTTTGTTGGCATGGGAAACATATGTTAACATTGCCAATGCAAGTGGCAACAGGTCACAAGTCTTGCTGCTGTGATGGCACACTGTGGTATTTCACCCAGTAACCTCAGTAGATATGGGAGTTTATCAAAATTGGTTTGTTTTCTAATTCTTTGTGGATCTGTGTAATCTGAGGGAAATATGTCTCTCTTAATATGGTCATACATTGGGCAGGAGGTTAGGAAAGTGAGCTCAGTTTCCACCTATATTTTGTGGGCAGTGTGCACATAGCAGCCTGCTTCTCGAGAGCAGGTCCTAGGCGGCCTTCTCAATAGCAAGGCTATGCTCACTGAGTCTGTACATAGTCAAAGCTTTCCTTTAAGTTTGGGTCAGTCACAGTGGTCAGGTATTCTTAACTGTGTATTCTCTGTTTAGGAACAAATAGCTTCTAGTTTGCTCTGTTTTTTTGTCAATTCTTTCCAATGTGTCAAGTAATTATCTTTTTGTTTTCTTCATCATTTCGTTGGGTCTAATTGTGTTGCTGTCCTTGGGCTCTGTGGGGTGTGTTTGTGTTGTGAACAGTGAGTTAGGTCTGCTCTATACCAAATTAGCATACCCCCTGAGTCCCTCCGGGGGGGGGGGGCTACGCATAGAGGACATAAGGTGGGCCTGCTGCCTTGTTATAGGTTGGAGGCCTGGTTCATAAAGGTGGGCCCTGCTGCTTGTATAGGTTGGAACCTGGTCATTAAGGTGGGCCTGCTGCTTGTATTAGGTGGACCTGGTCATAAAGTGGGCCCTGGGCTGCTTGTTAGAGGTGGACCTGGTCATAAAGGTGGGCACTGCTTGCCTTGTGAGGTGGACTGGTCAATAAAGGTGGGCCCTGCTGCTTGTTAGAAGGTGGACTGGTCATAACGGTGGGCCCCTGCTGCCTTGTATAGGTGGACTGGTCATAAAGGTGGGCCCGCTGCCTTGTAAGGTAGACCTGTGGTCAATAAGGTGGGCCTGCTGCCCTTGTAGAGGTGGACCCTTGGTCATAAAGGTGGGCCCTGCCTGCGTTGTATAGGTGGACCTGGTCATAAGGTGGGCCCTGCCTGGCCTTGTATAGGTGGAACCTGGTCATAAAGGTGGGCCTGCTGCGCTTGTATGGTTGGACCTGGTCATAAGGTGGGCCCTGCTGCCTTGTAGAGGTAGAACCTGGTCATAAAGGTGGGCCTGCTCGCCTTGTATGAGGTGGACCTGGTCATAAACGGTGGGCCCTGCTTGCTTTGTAGAGGTGGCCCTGGTCATAAGGTGGGCCTCTGCTGCTTGTAGAGGTGGACCTGGTCATAACGGTGGGCACTGCTTGCTTGTAGAGGTGGACCTGGTCATGAGGCTGTTCAAGTCCAGGGGTGGGAAGTGGTTGCCAGGAAAAACCTTTGGTTTTGTGGCACAGTACGGGAAATATTTTTAGAGTGTTTACCCGCTTGTATGGTACCAGGGCGGAAGTATTTTCATGGTAGCAGGGTGGAGATCACGCACTTTTGAATTGGGAAGTGAAAAGCTTTTTCAAATTACTTTCTTGAGTGCTTTCCTGTGTGTTTCAAGGTCTCTTTCGTGCTGTGTGGTATTATTATGTAGCTAGGTGAACTAGTTGGTCCTCAGACAGAAAGGTTTTCCTAAGGGGCGCGCTGAGTGTATGGCCACCAGGAGTTTAGGACACACTGTGTTTGGGGAAAAAGCTTTTTTTTTCTTGTATATTTTCCCATTTGAGTCCCATACGGAGTAGCAATATGTGTCTTGTGTATGTCCTCAGTGGGTGTTGGGGGGGTTGTCAGCGAGGGCTATCAAGGGTGGCCTGAACAGGGGGGGTGCTAGAGGGGGTGATCAGAGGCGGGGTTGAGATTCCCCTGGGCTTGGGGTTCTTCCATTTGTCTGTTCTGCTGTGCATGTCAAGGCTATGGTCAGGGTCTGGTGTGGACTGTTCTGCTCGTCGGATGTCCAAGGCTATGGTCAGGGTCTGGTGGTGGACTGTTCTGCTGTGTGTCAACGGCTATGGTCAGGGGTCTGGGGTGGACTGTTTCTGCTGTGGTGTCGAGGCTATGGTCAGGGTCTGGGTGGACTGTTCCTTGCTGTGGTGTCGAGACTATGTCAGGGTCTGGTGTGGACTGGTTCTGCTGTGGATGTCAGGCTATGGTCGGGTTTTTGGTGGTGGACTGTTCTGCTGTGGTGTTGAGGCTATGGTCCAGGGTCTGGGGTGTACTGTTCTGCCTGTGGTGTCAAGGCTAATGGTTCAGGGTCTGGTGTGGACTGTTCTGTCTGTGATGTAAGCGCTATGGTCAGGGTCTTGGTTGTGGACTGTTCTGCTGTGGATGTTGAGGCTATGGTTCAGGGTCTGGGGTTGGACTGTTTCTGGCTGTGGTGTCGAGCACTTTTGTTCGTGAGCTTGAAGCTGGGCTGTTCTGCTTGGCTTCTCTGCGGGGGTGGCCACCTCTTCTAGTGGGTTGTCTCTGTCACACCGCCATCACCTTAGACCTCTCCTCCAGCAGTCTGATGCCTCCTCCTCCATCACCCCTAGCTTCAGCTCTACTCTCTCCACAGACCTTCAGCTCCGATCCGCTCCTCATCACCCTAAGCTCTCCTCCAGCAGTCTGAATCCTCTCCTCATCACCCTACGACTTCTCCCAGTCTGCTCGTCCACCCCTGAGCCTTAGCTGCTGATCCTCTCCTCCATCACCGCTAGACTCTCCTCCAGCAGTCTGATCCTTCCTCCCGCAGTCTGATCTCTCCTCCAGCAGTCTTGATCCTCTCCTCCAAGCAGTCTGATCTTCCTCTAGTGCTTCTGTGTCCTTCTCCTGCTTTGCCTTTTTGTATTGTTTAAAGTTTCTCTCCCATCAGTCCAGTGTGGCAGATCTGTCTCTCTCCACCGTCCAGCTCTCTTGGGTTCTGGTTAAGGGGGGTGTTGTTGTGGCTGGACTGTCTTGTCTGGTCTGTGCTGACTTGGAGTGGTAATCACCTGCTGTATCCACGCTCCACTGCCTTACTCCAGCTGGGTAAATGTACCCTTGCATTTCATGAGGGGTGTCATCTGTGGCTGGGGACAGGGTTAACCTTCCGCTTGGGGTTGCTCGTCTGTGGGGTTTAAAATGAAGAGGTCTGGTCGACCCGCTTCGGGGTGGGGGTATCTTTCTCAAGGGAGAGCTCTCCTGCTGGGCCTAACTTCTTTGATTACGTTGAAAGTCCTCTGACAACTGTTGGGGTTGCTGGTAACCAACATGTTCCAGACTTATAGGATTTTATTTGGCTGACCTCAGAGTCCTCCGTTGTCTAGCATCCTGAGTTTGGCCTCCCCTCGTTAACACCCCCTCTCTTAAACGAGGGGTAGTGGTGTTAATATAGCATGTGAGCATGCCAAGGGGACTGGTTAGTGTTGAAGATGAGGTTTGCCTGATGTTACCATTATTATAATAGTCAAGCCAAAAGTGTCTCTTGATTTTTCCCATAAAGGAGCTTCAACTTTCTGCTCTTTTCAATGTCTTATAATATTTTAGATTACACAGGGTACTGTATTAATAATTACCGTCTGAACAGCAGGAGGCAGTCCTAAGGGGCTCCTCCATTTTGTTATAGTAGACTTTTCCGACTCTCCTGCCATTGTTGGATGAAGGGCTTGGAACACCTCTCACTTGACACGTCAGTGCAATTGCAGTTGTAATCAGCTTGGCAGCCTTAACTCAGCATTCAGCACCTCATAAAGTATGTCATGTGTATTTTTCTTCTGGCTTTTGGCAAATAAATATAATTTCGAACTAACATCTATCACTCAGTTCCAGGTTGGACGGTTGGTTTTCAGGTCTCTGTTGTTTTTCAGAGAATTTTGCTGTTATAGCTATGGAATACGTAATCTTTGGTAGTTGTAAGCCTTCCAGATGAATTCCGTAATTCAGTCCAAAATCAGGTTGTAGGTTTTGAGTTTTTTGGTTTGGAGTGGAAGGTTATTGTGTATCCTCTATGATGTCATGGTGACCTAGTGAAGGTTATGTAGCAATCTGTATATGTCCAATGACAAAAAAATCCAAAGTTTATCTACCTCTAAATCTTATCTTTTTTTCAAGACACATCGGCTGTAAAATGCAGGAGCTCATCTGATCAGACCTCTCTCTGCTTTCACAGAAAACCCTACATATATAGGAGGCAAAAGAAGTAGAGGAGAATACGATGTGGATTCACAAATTGGCTCGTCTTTTTGGAGTAGATGGGAAGCTGAACATCAGTCACAGTGAGTTAAAGCGTACTGTAGAGTAAAGGGAGATGGCAAGCATCATGTAGAGTTAAACGGGAGTGGCAGCATTAACGGATCACGTAGAGTAAAACCCGGGAGATGGCAGCAGTTTAACGCATCACTGTAGAGTAAACGGGAGATGGCAGCAGTTTAACGCATCACTGTAAGAGTAAACGGGAGATGGCAGCAGTGAATAGCGTCACTGGTAATGTAACGGGAGATGGGCAGCAGTTTACGCATCACTGTAGAGTTAAACGGGAGAGGGCAGCAGGTTAACGCATTCAACTGGTAGAGTAAAACGGGAGATGGCAGCAGTGAAAGCGTCACTGTAGAGTCAAACGGGAGATGGGCAGCATCACTGTAGAGTAAACGGGAGATGGCAAAAGCAGTTAACGCATCACTGGGTAGAGTAAACGGAGATGGCAGCAGTGAAAGCGTCACTGTAGAGTAAACGGGAGATGGCAGCAGTTTAAAACGCATCACTGTAGGTAAACGGAGAGATTGGCAGCAGTGTAAAGCGTCACTGTAGAGTAAACGGGAGATGGCAGCATCACTGTAAGAGATAAAACGGGAAGATGGCAGCCAGTGAAAGCGTCACTTGTAGAGTAAAGCGCGAGATGGCAGCATCACTGTAGAGTAGAATGGGAGATGGCCAGCAGTTCAAAGGCGTCACTCTGTAGAGTAAACGGGAGAAAGCAGGAGTTTCTTAAACTTTTTGGTGCCATTTTTATCTAGACTTTTTTTTGCGACCTCGGCCCCATGGGTAACAAAAAACGGGTAATGCATCAACGT
>NW_019948718.1:0-10000 GCF_002910315.2 Salvelinus sp. IW2-2015
TCTACCCACTGGTCTGTTCTCTAACCTACCTGGGTCTGTCTCTACCACTGGTCTGTTCTCTTAACCCACCTGGTCTGTTCTCTACCACCTGGTCTGTTTTCTGCTACCACCTGGTCTGTTCTCTACCCATCGGTCTGTTCTTTACCGACCTGGTCTGTTTCTCTTAGCACTGGTCTGTTCCTCTCCCACCTGGTTGTTCTCTATACCAGCTGGTCTGTGTCTCTATACCACCTGGTTCTGTTCTTCTACACCGGTCTGTTCTCTACCCACTTGGTCTGTTCTCTACCACTGGTCTGTTCTCTATACCAACCTGGTCTGTTCTCTATAACCTGGTCTGTTCTCTATCCATGGTCTGTTCTCTATCCACCTGGTCTGTTCTCTATACCACCTGGTCTGTACTCTACCACCTGGTCTGTTACTTCTACCAACATGGTCTTGGTTCTCATACCACCTGGTCTGTTCTCTTACACTGGTCTGTTCTTTACCACCTGGTCTGTTCTCTACCACCTGCTGGTTGTTCCTCTACCACCTGTCTGGTTCTCTACCACCTGGTCTGTTCTCTATACCACCTGGTCTGTTCTCTACCGACCTGGTCTGTTTCTCTACCACCTGGTTCTGTTCTCTTACCACCTGGTCTGTTCTCTATACCACCTTGGTCTGTTCTCCTACCACTGGTCTGTTCTCTATACCACCTGGTCTGTTCTCCTAACCACCTGGTCTGTTCTCTACCACCCTGGTCTGTTCTCTATACCCACCTGGTTCTGTTCTCTACCACCTGGTCTGTTCTCTATACCACCTGGTCTGTTCTCTATATCAACCTGGTCTGTTCTTCTATAACCACCTGGTCTGTTCTCTATACACCTGGTCTGTTCTTACACCTGGTTGTTCCCTACCAACTGGTCTGTTCTCTATCGCAGCTGGTCTGTACTGTATTACCACCTGGTCTGTTCTATAATACACCTGGTCTGTTCTCTATACCACCTGGTTGTTCTCTAACCAACCTGGTCTGTTCTCTACCACCTGGTCTGTTAATCTACACCTGTTGTTCTCTACCAGCTGGTTCTGTACTGTATACCACCTGGGTCTGTTCTATAACACCTGGTCTGTTCCCTCTACCACCTGGTCTGTCCTTACCAATCGTCTGTTCTCTACCACCTGGTTGTTCTCCTATACCACCTGGTCTGTTCTTACCACCTGGTCTGTTCTCTACCACCTGGTTAATGTTCTCTACCACCTGGTCCTGTTCTCTATACCACCTGGTCTGTTCTCTAGTACCAACCTGGTCTGTTCTCTATTCCACCGTGGTCTGTTTCTCTATACCAACTGGTTTGTTTCTCTATAACCACCTGGGTCTGTTTCTCTACCACCTGGTTGTTTCTCTACCACCTGGTTGTTCTCTATACCACCTGGTTGTTCTCTATCCACATGGTCTGTTCTCTATACCTACCTGGTCTGTTCTCTACCACCTGGTCTGTTCTCCTTATAACCACCTGGTTCTGTTCTCTATACCACCGTGGTCTGTTTCTCTTACCACCCTGGTCTGTTTCCTCTATACCCACCTGGTCTGTTCTCTACAACCCTGGTCTGTTCTCTTACCACTGGTCTGTTCTCTACCACGCTGGTCGTTCTCTAACCACCTGGTCTGTTCTCTACCACCTGGTACTGTCTCATACAACTGGTCTGTTCTTCTCTACGCAACCTGTCTGTTCTCTACACTGGTTTGTTCTCTATACCACCTGGTCTGTTCTCTATAACCACCTGGTCTGTTCTCTATACCACCTGGTCTGTTCTCTACCACTGGTCTGTTTCTCTACCACCTGTCTGTTTCTCATATACACCTGGTCTGTCTCTACCACCTGGTCTGTTCTCCTAACACTGGTCTGTTCTCTACGCACCTGTCTTGTTCTCTACCACATGTCTGTTCCTCTACCACCTGGTCTGTTCTCTTAACAACCTGGTCTGTTCTCTACCACCTGGTCTGTTCTCTACCACCTGGTTGTTCGTTACCACTGGTCTGTTTATACCACCTTGGTCTTGTTATTTATACCCACCTGGTCTGTTCTCTATACCACTGGTCTGTTCTGCTTAACCACCTGGTCTGTTCTCTACCCCACCTGGTTCTGTTCTCTCCACCTGGTCTGTTTCTCTCTCCCACCTGGTCTGTGTTCTCATACGCACCTGGTCTGTTTCCTAATACCAACCTGGTCTGTTCTCTATACACCTGGTCTGTTCTCTATACACCTGGTCTGTTTCTCTATACCACCGTGGTCTGTTCTCTACAACCTGTCTGTTCATCTACCACCTGGTATGATTCCTTCTACCAACTGTCTGTTTTCTACCACCTGGTCTTGTTCTCTCCCACCTGGTTCTGTGAGCATACTCCGAACTGATGCCACGTTTGGAGACCGTGAGACTCTGGGTGTTTGGTTCTCGTTATACCACCGTTGGTCTGTTCTCGTATACCACGCTGGGTCTGTTCGTCTCTATACCGACCTGGTCCTGGTTGCTCGCTATAGTAGCGCACCGTGGTCTTGTTCTCGTACCACCGTGGTTCTGTTCTGCTAACCAGACCTGGTCTGTTTCTCTATACAACCTGGTCTGTTCTCTACCACCTGGTCTGTTCTCTACGCACCTGGTCTGTTCCTCTACACCTGGTCTGTTCTCTACCACCTGGTCTGTTCTCTATACCACCTGGTCGTTCTCTATACCACCTGGTCTGTTCTCTATAAACCACCTGGTCCTGTTCTCTATACCACCTGGTCTGTTCTCTCTACCACCTGGTCTGTACTCTACCACCTGGTCTGTACTCTACCCTCTCTATTGCTGTTCCTCTACCACCTGGTTGTTCTCTATCTACCACCTTGGTCTGTTCCTACCGACCTGGTCTGTTCTTTTACCACTGGTCTGTTCTCTAACGCACCTGGTCTGTTCTCTACCACCCTGGTTCTGTTCTCTACCACCTGGTCTGTTCTCTACCCACCTGGGTCTGTTTCTCTACAACCTGGCTGTTCTCTACCACCTGGTCTGTTCTCTACCACCTGGTCTGTTCTATACCCACCTGGGTCTGTTTCTCTAACCATCTGGTCTGTTCTCTTAATACCACCTGGTCTGTTTCTCTACACTGGTCTGTTCTCTATACCACCTGGTCTGTTTCTTACCACCTGGTCTGTTCTCTACCACCTGGTCTTTCTGCTACCACTGGTCGTTCTTTACCGACCGGTCCTGTTTTCTACCACCTGGTCTTTCTCTACCACCTGGTCGTTCTCTACCACTGGTCTGTTCTTACACCTGGTCTTGTTTCTTCTACCACCTGGTCTGTTCTCTACCACCTGGTCCCTGTTCTTACCACCTGGCTGTTCTCTACACCTGGTCTGTTCTATACCACCTGTCTGTTCTCTATCCGACTGGTCTGTTCTCTATACCACCTGGGTTCTTGTTCTCTACCACCTGGTCTTTTCTCTATACCACTGGTCCTGTTCTCTAGCCACCTGGTCTGTTCTCTACCACCTGGTCTGTTCTCTACCACCTGGTCTGTTCTCTACCACACTGGTATGTTCTCTATAACCACCTGGTCTGTTCCTTTACCACCTGGTCTGTTCTCAATACCACCTGGTTTTGTTCTCTATAACCACCTGGTCCTGTTCTCTACCACCTGGTTCTGTTCTCTACCACCTGGTCCTGTTCTCTATACCACCTGGTTCTGTTCTCTATACCAACCTGGTCTGTTCTCTATACCACCTGGTCTGTTCTCTATACACCTGGTCTGTTCTCTAACACCTGGTCTGTCTCTATATCCACCTGGTCTGTTCTCTAAACCCACCCTGGTCTGTTCTCTATAACCACCTGGTCTTGTTCTCTACCACCTGTCTGTTCTCTATACCACTGGTCTGTTTCCTACAGCTGGTTCTGTTCTTCTATGCACCTGGTTGTTCTCCTACCAAATGGTCTGTTCTCATCCACCTGGTCTGTTCTCCTACCACCTGGTCTGTTTCTCTATACCACTGTCTGTTCCTCTATACCACCATGGTCTGTTCTCTATACCACCTGGTCTGTTCTCTACCCCTGGTCTGTTCTCTACCACTGGTCTGTTCTCTATACCACCTGGTCTGTTTCTATACCACCTGGTCTGTTCTCTATACCACTGGGTCTGTTCTCTATACAACCTGGTCTGTTCTCTATACGCACCGGTCTGTTTCTCTATAACCACTGGTCTGTTCTCTATACCACCTGGTCTGTTCTCATAATACCACCTGGTCTGTTCTCTTAACCACCTGGTCTGTTCTCTATACCACCTGGTCTGTTCTCTTACCACTGGTTGTCTCTAGCCACCTGGTCCTGTTCTCTACCACCTGGGTCTGTTATCTAAGCCACCTGGTTCTGTTTCTCTAACCCACCTGGTCTGTTCTCTATACCACTGGTCTGGGTTCTCTATACCACCTGGTCTGTTTCTCTATACCCACCTGGTCTGTTTCTCTACCACCTGGTTGTTCTCTATACCAACCTGGTCTGTTCTTATAACCACCTGGCTGTTCTCTACCACCTGGTCTGGTTCTAACCACCTGGTCTGTTCTCTATACCACTGGTCTGTTCTCATATACACTGTCTGTTCTCTATACCACTGGTCTGTTTCTGCTACCACCTGGTCTGTTCTCTATACCAACCTGGTCTGTTCTCTATACACCTGGTCTGTTCTCTACCACCTGGTCTGTTCTCTATACCACCTGGTCTGTCTGGTTAAGCTCTGGAGTTAAGAGTGAGGGTACAAGGCCCAATGTATGATCCCAACTCTTCACCCCTCCCCATATTGCCAATTTTCTGACATTAACGCTACAGTGTAGGTGTTCCACACACGCAGGACGTTGAGCTAACGTAGGCTAATGTGATTAGCATGAGGTTGTGATATTTGTGATTATGGCAGAAAAGCTTACAATTTTGTTTAATCTAACTGCACTGTCCAAATTTACAGTAGCTATTAAGTGAAAACATACCATGTTTAATGTCTGAGGACGAGTGACAATTTATGTATTGAAAATGTATGAATAAACCAATTAGCCACATTTGAGCATCCTTTGAACAACATTTTGAACAGAAATGCAATGGTTCCCGTTGGATCAGTCTAAAACTTTGCACATACACCTGCTGCCATCTAGTGGCCAAAAATTCTAAATTGATCCTAAGCTGGAATAATACATTATGGCCTTTCTCTTTCTTGTTTTCAAATGATGGTACAAAAAAAATACAAAAATAAATAAACGTGTATGTTTTTTTCTTTGTATTATTCTTTACCAATCTATGTGTCTATTCTCCTACATTCAATTTCACATTTCGCACAAACTTTTAAAGTGTTTCCTTTGCAAATGGTTAACCAATATGCAGTATCCTTGCCTCAGGTCCTGAGCTAATCAGGCAGTTTAGATTTGGGTATATCACTTAGCCTGAAAAAATTTGGGGAAAAAAGGGCTCGATCCTTAAAAGAGGTTTAACCTAAAAAACATTGATTAGTGTAATCATGGTTGGGAAGAGAGTTTCAGCTTTAGTGATCCCATGATCAGGAGGGTTGTCCACAGTGTACTCTTTGGGGTAACAAGGAAATAGGGAAATTGAATTGCAACCAATGTCTGCAAGCCCGACCGAGGCAAGTGGTGTTCTCAGTTTCAGCCTTTGAGGAAGTAATGCCTCCGTGCTAGCTAGCCAAACATGCTCCGTGATAGCTAGCCAAACGTGCTCCGCGCTAGCCTAGCCGGAAAATGCTGCTTGTGCTAGCTAGCCCAAAATGCTCTGTGCTTAGCTAGACAAACATGCCTCGTGCTAGCTCAGCCAAACATGCTCCGTGCTAGCTGCCAAACATGCTTCTGGTGCTAGCTAGCCAAACATGCTCTGTGCTAGTCTAGCAAGACGTGCTTGTGCTAGCTAGCCAAATGCTTGAGAGGCCAACGTGCTCGTGCTAGCTAGCCAATACGTGCTCCGTGCTAGCTAGCCATAACTATGCTCCGTCTAGCTAGCCAAACATGCTCCTGCTGCATAGCAACATCTTGAGCTACAGAACATGCTTTGTTTGTGCTAGCTAGTCCAACACGTGCTCTGTGCTAGCTAGCCACAACGTGCTCTGTCTAGCTAGCCAAACATGCTCTGTGCTAGCTTAGCCTAACATGCTCTGTGCTAGGCTAGCCACGACCATGCTCCGTGCTAGCTAGCCAAAACGGGGTGTCGAGCAGCATGCCCGCCTTTTATTAAACAAGCGTACTACCAGCCTGTACTGGCTGTCACAGACATGGCTTTGGATTTGAGTTTGATTTTGGTTAGCCCTGGAAAGAGAAAATGGCTTTGTGTATCTGATTCCTGTTGTCTCCAGTAAGTAAGTTTCCTGTTCATTTGTCAGCAGAGGGTGTTTTCTCTGCTGGGGGGAAATATGGACTTTTTTTTTGTTTTATTGTTCCGAGATTTCGGGGGGGGGATTTGCCTGAATGGATGAACCGAGGAAGTCAACATATAATAACTGGTTGACCTTTTGAGATCAAGGTTAACACCTATAGGCTAATAGTTTTCTGTCTAACCTTGATTTATATTTTCAAATATTCAATATTTATCCTTCATGTAAGTATATAGTATATTTGTTATCATAGAAATGTTAACACCGTGTATCACTCTCTGGTCTGTAAAAGCTGAGATCAGACCGGTATATCGCTGGTTCTGGACGAGCCAGTCTATGGTCTATATCATCTAGTAATAGCTAGTATTTGGATACCTGTCTACCATTATACTGGTCTATAGGAGCGTGTGTAAGTCCAGAGCCTGTGTAGTCCCCAGAGCTGTGTAAGTTCCCAGAGCGGTGTAGTCCCATGTGCTGTGTAGTCCCTGAGCGGTGTAGTCCGCAGAGCGTCTAGTCCCAGAGCGGTGTAGTCCCAGAGCGGTGTAGTCACAGAGCGGTGTAGTTCCAGTGCGGTGTCTGTCGCCAGAGCGGTGTAGTCCCAGTGTTGTGGTAGTCCCAGTGCTGTGTAGTCCCTGAGCGGTGTAGTCCCCAGAGCTGTCTAGTCCCAGAGCGGTGTAGTCCCGAGCGGTGTAAGTTTCCAGAGCGGTGTAGTCCCAGTGCTGTGTGTCCCGTGCTGTGTAGTCCTGAGCGGTGTGTCCAGAGCTGTCTAGTCCAGAGCGGTGTAGTCCAGAGCGGTGTAGTCCCAGAGCGGTGTAAGTCCAGGCGGTGTAGTCAGGGGTGTAGTCCGCAGAGCGTTGTAGTCTCCAGCGTATGGTCTACCATTATACGTCGGTCTATAGGAGCGCTGTGTAGTCCCAGAGCTGTGTAGTCCCAGAGCGGTGTATCCCAGAGCGGTGTAAGTCCAGAGCGGTGTAGTCCCAGTGCTGTGTAGTCCAGAGCGGTGTAGTCCCAGTGCGGTGGTGTCCCAGTGGCGGTGTAGTCGCCAGAGCGGTGTAGTCCCAGTGCTGTGTAGTCCCGGAAGCGGTGTAGTCCCGAGCGGTGTAGTCCCAGAGCTGTGTTGTCCCCAGAGCTGTGTAGTCCCAGAGCGTGTTGTCCCAGAGCGGTGTTGTTCCAACGAGGGTGGTGTCCCAGAAGCTGTGTAGTCCAGAGCGGTGTAGCTCCAGAGCTGTGTAGTCCCAGAAGCGGTGTCGTCCAGAGCGGGTGTATTCACCCAGGCGGTGTAGTTCAATATTCCCAGAGCGGGCGTACGTCCCAGAGCGGTGTAGTCCCAGAGCGGTGTTTCCGAGGCGTGTAGTCCCAGAGCGGTGTAGTCCCCAGAGCGTGTCGCTACTCCACGCAGCTGTGCTCCGTCCGCGTCGTATGAGTTTACGCTCCAGTTGCTGTGTAGTCCCGTGTGTGTAGTCCCGAGCTCGTGCTTCAGCATTGTGTGCCCTGTGTGCTAGTCCCAGCTAGTCCGCTCACGTTCCACAGCTGCTGTAGCTCCGCTCACGTAGTCCCGTGTAGTCACATCGAGTCGGCTGTGTAAGTCCTAGTGCTGTGTAGTCCCAGAGCTGTGTAGTCCCGAGCGTGTACACCCGGAGCGATGTAGTCCAAGCGTGTAGTCCGAGGGTGTAGTCCAGAGCGTGTAGTCCCAGAGCTGTGTAGTCCAGAGCGGTGTAACGTCCCAGAGCTGTGTTAGTCCCAGAGGGTGTACAAGCTGTGTAGTCCCTAGATGCGGCTGTACAGAGCGGTGTCCAGAGCTGTGTAGTCCCAGAGCGGTGTAGTCAACACCAACACCAGAGCCCTGTGTAGTCCAGAGCGGTGTAGCCGAGCGTGTAGTCCAAAGCGGTGCAGGTGTTGACTCTATGATCCTCCTGTCTGAGAGATTCCTTTTGAAATATGACCTCTCCTTCCTCCCCTCCCTCCCCTCCTCTCCTTATTCTTTCTCTCTCCCTGCCACAGATGGCCATGATGGCTGGCTAGAGGCCCACAAAAACCCTCCTCTCCCCCTCCTCTCCCCCTCTTTCCCTTTCTCTACTCTTGACTCCCTCCTATAATACTAAATTTCCCTTCCTCTTGTTCCTTCCTTCTCAACCCTTCCCCCCGTATACACCACCCTCCCCGTCACCTCCAGTTAACCTAATTAACAGGTGTTAAACTGTGCGGCCACTCACCTCCTGCGTTAGGGGTCGGGGCCCCTCTCTCTCTGTCCATCTCACCCCCTGCTGTCCTCTGGAGCTCCACGTCGAGCTCCATGACAGGGGTAATTCCTCTCTGCTCTCCCCCGCCAAACCCCTCCGCCGCTGGGGGCAGTGCCAAGGTCGTGCCCCGGCCCTACGCTGGCCGGTGCCTGGAATAATCAAGTAGGGCTGAGGGGGAGTGAAGGGGGAGTGAGAGGAGGAGTGGAGAGGCGAGTGGAGAGGAATGCTGATACAGGATTGGAGCACCTCCATCAGCCCCTGGTTTGTGGTTTTTTCCGCAGATAGAACCTATCCCTATATAGTGGCACTAACTTTAGACCAGAGCCTATGGGACTCTTGCTAAACGTATTGCACTATGTGGGGCAGTGGTTCCCAAACCTTTTCACTCAGTCCCCCCTTCCATCATTGGGGAACATCAACCAGCCTCTAGTCATCAATGCTATTCAGACAGAGAGAGAGGTCAACTAGCCTCTAGTCATCATGCAATATTTGACAGAGGAGAGAGAGGTCAACTAGCGCTCTAGTCATCATGCTATTAGACAGAGAGAGAGAGGTCACTAGCCTCTAGTCATCATGCTATTAGCACAGAGAGAGAGAGGTCAACTGCCTCTAGTCCATCATGCTATTAGACAGAGAGAGAGAGGTCAACTAGCCTCTAGTCATCATGCTATTAGACAGAGAGAGAGAGGTCAACTAGCCTCTAGTCATCATGCATTAGACAGAGAGAGAGGTCAATAGCCTCTATCATCATGCTATTGACAGAGAAGAGGGTCAACTAGCCTCTAGTCATCATGCTATTAGACAGAGAGAGAGAGGTCAACTAGCCTCTAGTCATCAATGCTATTAGACAGAGAGAGAGGTCACTAGCCCTAGTCATCATGCTATAAGCAGAGAGAGAGGTCAACTAGCCTCTAGTCATCAATACCTATTAGACAGAGAGAGGTCAACTAGCCTCTAGTCATCATGCTATTAGACAGAGAAGAGGTCAACTAGCCTCTAGTCATCATGCTATTAGACAAGAGAGAGAGGTCAAACTAGCCTCTAGTCATCATGCTATTAGACAGAGAGAGGTCAACTAGCCTCTAGTCATCATGCTATTAGACAGAGAGAGAGGTCAACTAGCTCTAGTCATCATGCTATTAGACAGAGAGAGAGGTCAACTAGCCTCTAGTCATCATGCTATTAGACCAGAGAAGAGGTCAACTAGCCTCTAGTCATCACTGCTATTAGACAGAGAGAGAGGTCAACTAGCTCTAGTCATCATGCTATTAGACAGAGAGAGGTCAACTAGCCTCTAGTCACATGCTATTAGACAGAGAGAGAGGTCAACTAGCCTCTAGTCATCATGCTATTAACAGAGAGAGAGGTCAACTAGCCTCTAGTCATCATG
>NW_019948719.1:0-14086 GCF_002910315.2 Salvelinus sp. IW2-2015
GAGGGAATAGGTGCCAATTTGGGGCGCAGGCATTGTCCCTAAGCCCGGTCTGTCGGTTTGTCATTACTGGATGTATCACTGCACAGAAGTGCAGAGAGAGGGATCAAAAACTACCCAGAATTAAATGGAATTTGCGCCTCGTCTCTGAGTCCTCTCCATATCTCTCTATCTTGTTCATCCCCTCCTCTCTCCCTCTTTTGGTTTTGATCCATCCTCCTCTCATCTAAACATATTTCTAGGACAAATATCCACCACCTACAGTTTTGTTTGTGTGGATACAGTATCTTGTTGTCGTAATGGCTGCCGTCAGATGACTGTTATGGAGGAAATCAGAGAAGTCCATGGAAAACATGGAGTAGTGGGTGTTATTCGGTGTGGGAATGCTGGTTACTTTCCATAGTTAGAGAGAGAGAAGAGGTGGGGGAGAGAGAGAGTAGCGGGGCGAGAGAGAGCGAGAGATGGTGGGGTAGGAGAGTGGCGGGGGGGAAGAGAGAGAGTGGTAGGGAGACGAGAGCTGAGAGAATGGGGGGGAGAGACTGGCGGGAGTGAGAGGGTTGGGAGAGAGAGAGAGAGATTGAGTGAGAGGGAACGGCAACCCCATACCTCAGGCTCTGACAGGCCCTACACCAAACAGGGCACTGGTTTCATCCACACCTCTGGCTGCTCGCTCCCTACCTCTGAGGAGTTACATGTCCCGCTCAGCCCAGTCAAAACTGTTCGCCTGTCTGGCCCCAATGGCTGGAACAAAACTTCCTCACGACGCGCAGAGCAGCGGAGTCAATCAACCACCTTCCGGAGACACCTGAAACCCCACCTCTTTTAAGCGAATACCTTAGGATAGGATAAAGAATCCTTCTCACCCCCCCCCCACCTTAAGATTTAGATGCACTATTGTAAAGTGGTTGTTCCACTTGGACATCATAAGGTGAATGCACAATTGTAAGTCGCTCGGATAAGAGCGTCTTGCTAAATGGACTTAAATGTAAATGTAAATGTAATGTACTCAAAGATTATAGAGAATGTATGTACGTATCAAGAGATACTGAGTACTCACAGGAACCGTAAACGTCTAAGTACTCAGAGTCCAAGATGATCAAGGATTCAGGAAGTACTCAGCAGATCGTCAGAATCGACTAGCAATGTACTCATCTGATAACTAAAGATACTCAGGAGGTTCTCAAGGAATGTACTCAGAACGTAGAGAATGTACGTCAAGAGATGTACATCAGTGTACTCAACGAAGTGTTCAAGACATTTAGGAGGGGAGAGTGTGGGCGTTAGTATGCATTTTGGAGAAACACTCATTACTCACCTTCCCGTAGCTCCAATTTGCGTCTCGCGGGCACGTTAGTATTGCAGTTTGAGAAACACCCCTGTCTCTATCTCTTTCCCATGCCAGCATTATGAGAGATTTTTGGTTCATTAGAGACCGGGTCCATCGTTCTCGGTTCACGCTGAGACGGAGAACATTGACGAGGTAGGCTACTGTCCTGTTGAACTTGAAGACTTATTTTACTACTGGCCTTTGACAGTGACTGGGCATATCTCTCCTGGCAAAGGACATCTTCGTTGTCTTTCCCCTTCTATTCTATAAGCTGGAGCAGAATTAAACTGTCGATCTTGATGTGCCCATGTGAGAGCTGTGTTTTCGTTCTCCCACTTCTATCTATTAGGAGCGAAGCGGACTTACTGGAGGTGGGATCCACTGGGCCTGGGACTGTTGCGAGATCACCCAGAGGAGGTAGGGACTTCTGTCTCTGTTTATAACAGATAGCCTATTTACATGATCCACACGCGTATCTTGTTTATGCAGCCGTGTTACTGTTAGGCAGAGTGGTTTGGAAACCGGGAGACGTAGACATTGCCATTGCTTTGGTGAGAATCCTTGTGGATGATTTGCCCTCTCCCATGTGATGCAATTGAAATGGCTACTGAATGATGTCAATCATCAATCACAATGTTATTTATTTTTTTTTTATTTAAAAGCCTTTTACATCAGCTGTGTCACAAAGGCTGAACCCCAAACAGCAAAGCAATGCTTGATGTAGAGCACGGTGGCTAGGAAAACCTTCTAGAGAGCAGACCTAGGAAGAAACCTAGAGAGGATCCAGGCTTCGAGGAGTAGCCAGTCTCTCGATTTTAATTAAAAATAAAAATAAATCTTTATTTAACTAGGCAAGTCAAGGAACATTTGTTATTAACAATGCACCAGTGAGTATGTGTGTTCCCGGGCCTTCAGGTGAGAATTCTGCTTTACTATCCCTACGTTAGGAGAGCCACAGGTATGGTCGTGGCTGTTTATTAGTTGCATTTTTACAAAATCTTAACCTTTATTTAAAACTAGGCAAGTCAGTTCAGAACAAATTCTTATTACTAATGACAGCTACCCAGGCCCAAACCAAGACACACGGGCCAATTGTGTACCCGCCCGCATGGGACACCCAATCACGGCCAGTTGTGATACAGCCTGGAATGAACCAGGGTGTCTGTAGTGCGGCCTCTAGTACTAGATGCAGTGCTTAGACCGCTGTGATACAGCCTGGAATGGAACCAGGGTCTGTAGGATCCTCTGAGTACTGAGATGCAGTGCCTTAGACCACTGTGATACAGCCTGGAATGGAACAGGGTCTGTAGTGACTGCCTCTAGACTGAGATGCAGTGCTTTAGACACTGTGATATCGCCTGGAATGGAACCAGGGTCTGTAGTGAATCTTCTAGTATGAGATGCAGTGCTGTAGACCGCGTGATACAGCCTGGAATGGACAGGGTGTCTGTAGTGACCTCTAGACTGAAGAGCAGTGCTTAGACATGTGATACAGTCTGGAATGGAACCAAGGGTCTGTAGTGACGCCTCTAGTACTGAGATGCAGTGTCTAGACCGCTGTGATACAGCTGGAATGACAGGGTCTGTAGTGAATCTCTAGTACTGAGATAAGTGTCTGTTAGACCGCTGTGATACAGCTGGAATGGAACAGGGTCTGTAGTGAATCCTCTAGTACTGAGATCAGTGCTAGACCACTGTGATACAGTCTGGAATGAGAACCAGGGGTCTGTAGTGACCTCTAACTGAATGCAGTGCTTAGACCCTGTGGATACAGCTGGAATGAACCAGGGGTCTGTAGTGACGCCTCTATACTGAGATGCAGTCCTCTAGACACTGTGATACAGCTTGGAATGGAACCAGGGTCTGTAGTGATCCTCTAGTACTGAGATGCAGTGCTTAGACCGCTGTGATACAGCCTGGGATGGAACAGGGTCTGTAGTGACTCTAGTATGAGATGCAGTGTTTAGACCACTGTGATACAGTCTGGAATGGAAACCAGGGTGTCTGATAGTGAGCCTCTAGACTGAGAGCAGTGCTTAGACCGCTGTGATACAGCCATGGATAGAACCAGGGTCTGTAGTGAATCCTTAGTACTGAGATGCAGTGCTTAGACACTGTGATACAGTCCTGGAATGGAACCAGGGTCTGTAGTGAGCCTCTAGTACTGAGATGCAGTGTCTTTAGACCACTGTGATACAGCCTGGAATGGACCAGGGTCTGTAGTGACGCCTCTAGTATGAGATGCAGTGCTTAGCCACTGTGATACAGCTGGAATGGAACAGGGGTCTAGTAGTGAGCACTCTAACACTGAGATGGCAGTGCGCTTAGACCGCTGTGAACAGCGCTGGAATGGAACAGGGTCTGTAGTGAATCCTCTAGTACTGAGATGCAGTGCCTTAGACCACTAATACAGCCTGAATGAACCAGGCGTCTGTAGTGAATCCTCTAGTACTGAATGCAGTGTCTTGACCGCTTGATACCGAGCACTGGAATGGAACCAGGTCCTTGTTAGTGACGCCTCTAGTACTGAGAGTGCAGTGCTTAGACCACTGTTGATACAGCCTGGAATGGAACCAGGTTCTGTAGTGAATCCTCTAGTAGCTGAGTGCAAGTGCCTCTAGACCGCTGTGTACAGCCTTGGAATGGAACAGGGTCTGTGTTGATCCTTCGAGTACTGAGATGCAGTGCCTTTAGACCACTGCGCCTCTCGGGAGTGGTCAGTTGTTACCAGAGTTGATTTGCGGTCAGTCACTGTTACCACAGCCACAGTCTGAAAACCTATTTCTACCATTTCTCTTTAAAATCTGACTTTTAAACCTGGCCTACACTCTTCGGGAAAAAAAGTGTATATCCTAGAACTTTAAAGGGTTTCTCGGCTGTCACCGACTGCGTTGTAACCTATTTTTGGTTCAGGTAGAACATTTTGGTTCCAGGTAGAACCCTTTTCGGTTCAGGTAGAACCCGTTCTACAGAGGGTTTTACATGGAACCCAAAAGAGTATAAAGAGTTATACCTGGAACAAAAAAGGGTTCTCCCTGGAATCAAAACTTAACAACACTGCAAACCTTATGCCTAAACCTAACCTTAAATACATTTTAAAAAATCGACATAGTCATTTTTGACTTTGTGGCTGTTGTAACTAGTGGAAACCGTGATTTGGGGCGGCAGGTAGTCTCGTGGTTAGAGCGTTGGGCCAGTAACCGAAAGGTTGCTATATTGAATCCCCGAGCTGACAAGGTAAAAAATGAACTGCTGACAAGGCAGTTAACCCACTGTTCCTAGGCCGTCATTGTAATTAATAATTTGTTCTTTAACTGAAAAATATATAAAAAATTGTTGGTTGAGGTGCTACAGTAAGGTGTTTATATTTGTGACCACTAGGTGGAGACAGAGGCAGTGTACCGGGCCATCACCATCGCCAAGCAGGCCAACTGTCCTCTCTACATCACCAAGGTGATGAGCAAGTCGGCTGCTGATGTCATTGCCAAGGCCAGGAAGAAGGGTGAGACTGGGTTTAGCGATTCAATATCAACTTTATTTTGGAAATCGTTTCTGTGTCATACATTCTTTGTTAACTTTGATGGCTGTAAACAACATTTGTTGTTGACCTGGCAAAAATGTTTCTGAAAAACTGATATTTCTTGTACAAATACCTCGTCTTTTTTCATTGGATGATTTTCAGGCATGGTGGTTTATGGCGAGCCAATCACAGCCAGCCTTGGGACAGACGGATCACACTATTGGAGTAAGAACTGGGCTAAGGCTGCAGCGTTCGTCATGTCCCCGCCCCTCAACCCAGACCCCAGCACCCCTGACTACCTCAACTCCCTGCTTTCCTGGTGAGAACACGTCATCTGTGTTTACACAGGCAGCGCCATTCTGATCTTTCCCATTTATTGACAAAAGATCTGATTTGATTGGTCAAAAATACAATTTTGTGGCAAAAGATCAGAATTGGGCTGCCTGTGTAAACGCAGCCATAGAGACACAGACACTAGAATGAAGACAGAACATTTCTGAATTATATCTGAATTACTTTGTCTGCATCTAGCACATACTTCAAAGCTCTCCCCCCGACCCTGTTCGACGCGCTCACGGACACCGTTGAAAGCTCTCACGGACACCGTTCGACGTGCTCACGGACACGCTCTCACGGACACCGCTCGCTGCTTTCACAGACACCGTTCGACGTGCTCACGGACACGCTCTCACGGACACCGCTCGACGCTCTCACGGACACCGTTGAAAGCTCTCACGGACATTGTTCAACAAAGAAAAAGTGGATTCACCCTAAAACAACCAGAAAACAGATTATTAATTAGTGAATCAGCTTCTGTGGTCTCAGTCATCCCTGATGGTGACTCACTGTGCTGTTCCCTTAGTCATCCCTGATGGTGACTCACTCCCGTGCTGTTCCCTTAGTCATCCCTGATGGTGACTCACTGTGCTGTTCTCTTAGTCATCCCTGATGGTGACTCACTGTGCTGTTCTCTTAGTCATCCCTGATGATGACTCACTGTGCTGTTCTCTAGTCATCCCTGATGATGACTCACTGTGCTCTTCTCTTAGCCATCCCTGATGATGACTCACTGTGCTGTTTCTCTTAGCCATCCCTGATGATGACTCACTGTGCTGTTCTCTTAGCCATCCCTGATGGTGAGTCACTGTGCTCTTCTCTTAGCCATCCCTGATGATGACTCACTGTGCTGTTCTCTAGTCATCCCTGATGGTGACTCACTGTCCTGTTCTTCTTAGTCATCCCTGATGGTGACTCACTGTCCTGTCTCTTAGTCATCCCTGATGGTGACTCACTGTCCTCTTCTCTTAGTCATCCCTGATGTGACTCACTGTGCTCTTCTCTAGTCATCCCTGATGTGACTCACTGTGCTCTTCTCTTAGTCATCCCTGATGATGACTCACTGTGCTGTTCTGTTGGTCCACAGTGGTCTGATGTCCTATTCTCTTGGTCCACAGTGGTCTAACTGTCCTGTTCGCTTGGTCCACAGTGGTCTGACTGTCCTGTTCTCTTGGTCCACAGTGGTCTGACTGTCCTGTTCTCTTGGTCCACAGTGGTCTGACTGTCCTGTTCTCTTGGTCCACAGAGGTCTGATTGTCCTATTCTCTTGTCCACAGTGGTCTAACTGTCCTGTTCGCTTGTCCACAGTGGTCTGACTGTCCTGTTCTCTTGGTCCACAGTGGTCTAACTGTCCTGTTCTCTTGGTCCACAGTGGTCTGACTGTCCTGTTCTCTTGGTCCACAGTGGAGACCTTCAGGTGACGGCCAGTGGCCACAGCACCTTCTCGACGGCCCAGAAGGCTGTTGGAAAGACAACTTCACCCTCATCCCCGAGGGAACTAACGGCATCGAGGAGAGGCTCGCCATCGTCTGGGAGAAGGCTGTGGTATGTTATCTTTTGTTGTTTCTTTTTTAAAGGTTTCTTTTTGGGCGTTGTATGCTTTTACAGTGGGAAATAAAGAGTTTGCAGTTGGCCTTGATCAAAGCGATGCTGCAGCTGTATATATGATCTGGAGGCAGCAGTTTATACAGCTAGACCACCGTGGGACACACCTGTTGTTGTTACTGTTGTTGCTTCTTCTTCTTCTTCACTGTTTTCACAATGATGCGATATGTCCTTAACAGTAACGTCTTTGCATTTTTGTATAAAAGACAGCTCTTTCCTTGATCGTGAAGAGGTTGTTTTTTGTTCCGTATTCCCCAGGCGACAGGCAAGATGGATGAGAATGAGTTTGTTGCGGTGACGAGCACCAACGCTGCCAAGCTGTTCAACCTGTATCCTCGTAAAGGAAGGATCGCCGTGGGGTCAGACGCAGACATCGTGATCTGGAACCCCAAGGAGACCAAGACCATCTCAGCCGCGACCCACGCACTGGTACACACACACACACCACACTGGTACACACACACACACGCACTGGTACACACACACACACACGCACTGGTACACACACCACACACGCACACACGCACACACTGGTACACACACACACACCGCACTGGTACACAACACACACACACGCACTGGTACACACACACACACACGCACTGGTACACACACACACACACGCACTGGTACACACACACACACACACGCACTGGTACACACACACGCACTGGTACACACACACACACACTGGTACAGACACACACACACGCACTGGTACACACACACGCACACACACACAACTCTCTTTCACAGTCAACCTCCAGACATAATTCAGACAACCCTCTCCAATGTGTCTGTCTGTCTATCTGCCGTTCTCTCTGTCAGGGAGGAGTTTTGTCCGTCTGTCTGTAAGGAGGAGTTTTGTCTCGTCGTCTGTCAGGGAGGAGTTTTGTCCGTCTGTCTGTCAGGAGGAGTTTTGTCCGTCTGTCTGTCAGGGAGGAGTTTTGTCCGTCTGTCTGTCAGGGAGGAGTTTTGTCTGTCTGTCTGTCTGCCTGTCTCTCTGTCAGGGAGGAGTTTTGTCTTTCTCTCTGTCAGGAGAAGTTTTGTCTGTCCGTCTGTCAGGAGGAGGTTTGTCCGTCTGTCTGTCAGGAGGAGTTTTGTCCGTCTGTCTGTCAGGGAGGATTTTGTCCTCCTCTCCACCCTCTCCGAGTTGGGCATCTCCGGCGCGGGCCACGCTTGGATTGCGTTCTACCTGACAGGTCGCTCCTACCAGGTGGCGTGGCGAGAATCTGTCTCCGCACCACGTGCTCTCACCACTGGTGTCCCCCAGGGCTCTGTTCTAGGCCCTCTCCTATTTCCGCTATACACCAAGTCCCTTGGCTCTGTCATATCCTCACATGGTCTCTCCTATCATTGCTATGCAGACGACACACAATTAATCTTCTCCTTTCCCCCTTCTGATAACCAGGTGGCGAATCGCATCTCGCATGTCTGGCAGACATATCAGTGTGGATGACGGATCACCACCTCAAGCTGAACCTCGCAAGACGGAGCTGCTCTTCCTCCCGGGGAAGGACTGCCCGTTCCATGATCTTGCCATCACGCTTGACAACTCCATTGTGTCCTCCTCCCAGAGCACTAAGAACCTTGGCGTGATCCTGGACAACACCCTGTCGTTCTCAACCAACATCAAGGCGGTGACCCGTTCCTGTAGGTTCATGCTCTACAACATTCGCAGAGTACGACCCTGCCTCACACAGGAAGCGGCGCAGGTCCTAATCCAGGCACTTGTCATCTCCCGTCTGGATTACTGCAACTCGCTGTTGGCTGGGCTCCCTGCCTGTGCGATAAACCCCTACAACTCATCCAGAACGCCGCAGCCCGTCTGGTGTTCAACCTTCCCAAGTTCTCTCACGTCACCCCGCTCCTCCGCTCTTCTCACTGGCTTCCAGTTGAAGCTCGCACCGCTACAAGACCATGGTGCTTGCCTACGGAGCTGTGAGGGGAACGGCACCTCCGTACCTTCAGGCTCTGATCAGGCCTACACCCAAACAAGCGACTGCGTTCATCCACCTCTGGCCTGCTCGCTCCCTACCTCTGAGGAAGTACAGCTCCCGCTCAGCCCAGTCAAAACTGTTCGCTGCTCTGGCACCCCAATGGTGGAACAAACTCCCCCACGACGCCAGGTCAGCGGAATCAATCACCACCTTCCGGAGACACCGAAACCCCACCTCTTTAAGGAATACCTAGGATAGGATAAAGTAATCCTTCTAACCCCCCCCCCCCTTAGAGTTAGATGCACTATTGTAAAGTGGTTGTTCCACTGGACATCATAAGGTGAATGCACCAACTTGAAGTCGCTCTGGATAAGAGCGTCTGCTAAATGACTTAAATGTAATGTAAATGTAAATGTTTTGTCTGTCTGTCTGTCTGCCTGTCTCTCTGTCAGGGAGGAGTTTGTCTTTCTCTCTGTCAGGGAGGAGTTTTGTCTTTCTCTCTGTCAGGAGGGAGTTTTGTCTGTCCGTCTGTCAGGGAGGAGTTTTGTCCGTCCGTCTGTCAGGAGGAGTTTTGTCGTCGTCTGTCAGGGAGGAGTTTTGTCCGTCTGTCTGTAAGGGTGTGATGATGATGATGATGATGATGATATCATGTCTGAGCTGGATGTTCATTATTCTGTCCTTGTGTGTGTTTCCAGACAGTGGAGATATGACATCTTTGAGGGCATGGAGGTGCGGGGAGCCCCGTGTGGTGATCAGCCAGGGGAAGATCGTCCTGGAGGGGGGCAAGCTGAACGTCACAGAGGGCTCTGGACGCTTCGTACCCAGGAAAGCTTACCCTGACTACGTCTACAAGAGGATCAAAGCACGCAGCAAGGTAAGAGAAGAAAGATGAAGGCTAACCAGGGTAAGAGCTAGGGGCTAATGCTTGCAGGGTAAGAGCTAGGGCCTAATGCTTGCGGGTAAAAGCACAGCAGGTGGGAGCTAGCGGCTAATGCTATCAGGGTAAGAGCTAGTGGCTAATGCTAGCAGGGTAAGAGCTAGCGGCTAATGCTAGCAGGGTAAGAGCTAGGAGCTAATGCTAGCAGGATAAGAGCTAGGGCTAATGCTTGCAGCGTAAGAGCTAGGGCTAATGCTGCAGGGTAGAAGCACAGCAGGTGGAGCTAGCTGCTAATGCTATCAGGGTAAGAGCTAGGGGCTAATGCTTGCAGGGGTAAAAGCACAGCAGGGTAAAAGCTAGGGGCTAATGCTAGCAGGGTAAGCGCTAGGGGCTAATGCTTGCAGGGTAAAAGCACAGCAGGGTAAGAGCTAGGGGCTAATGCTAGCAGGTAAGAGCTAGGGGCTAATGCTTGCAGCGTAAGAGCTAGGGCTAATGCTTGCAGGGTAAAAGCACAGCAGGTGGGAGCTAGCTGCTATGTATCAGGGTAAGAGCTAGGGCTAATGCTTGCACGGTAAAAGCACAGCAGGTAAGAGCTAGGGCTAATGCTAGCAGGGTAAGAGCTAGGGGCTAATGCTAGCAGGGTAAAAGACAGCAGGTCAGAGCTAGGCTAATGCTAGCAGGTGGTAAGAGCTAGGGGCTAATGCTTGCAGCGTAAGAGCTAGGGGCTAATGCTTGGAGGGTAAAAGCACAGCAGGGTGGGAGCTAGCTGCTAATGCTATCAGGGTAAGAGCTAGGGGCTAATGCTTGCAGGGTAAAAGCACAGCAGGGTAAGAGCTAGGTCTAATGCTAGCAGGGTAAGAGCTAGGGGCCAATGCTAGCAGGGTAAGAGCTAGGGGCTAATGCTAACAGGGTAAGAGCTGATGAGAAAATTGACATACAGTACCAACAAAAAAAAAGGAGCAGTGGGATAAATTACAGAAGCAGGGTGAGAGCTAGGAGCTAACGGCTAATACAAATTAGATTGGATTAATGTAGCGCCTTTTTAGCCTACTGAGGTACTCAAAGAGCTTTACATAGTAAGGGAGAACTCACCTCATCCACCACCAATGTGTGGCATCCACTTAAGTAGTTCATGTGACCATTTTTGTGCCCAAAAGGTTTACCAATCATAGCTAACATGTGTAGAGGTGAGGAGTGATATACCCCAATTAGGAACGAAGGGGATGATTAGGTGGCCATGATGGAATGGGGCCAGGTTGGAATTGAATGGGCTATTGAGGACACAGATGTTCTGTCCAAAAAGAGGAGCAGTAGGGTGTTAAATGTCCTTGTCATTATCGTGTTGCAGATCTCACTTGAAGCAAGAGGGACATTTCATTGTGTTAAAGCTTTTGCCACCATTCAGTTGTATAATTTCTCAAAGCCCGCAGCAGAGTAAGAGATGAAATCAGAGAACCAGTGAAGGGTAAGAGCTGAGAGCTAAAGACGAACCAAGAACAATCCCATCCCTAAATGGCCCTGTCATTATCCTGTGCAGAAGTCACCTAATGCGAGAGAGTACACTTTACAGACAGAGGCCTGAAACTCTACACATTAGGTTTTAAAGAAACTGTGCTTTTGAAGTGCACTTTGCAGCAATTTAAACGCTAACGGAATAACGGGCTAAGGCTAATGGCTACGCAGAGTAACAGAGTGTGATAGTATAAAAGGCCATCGCAACTTGTGCTTTACAAATGTGGCATAACTTCTCTTCAACCTTAACTTACTGTATATTATACAGTAAATCCCTTTTTAACAGGTGACCAAATGTTTATGATGAAGGCTAAATTATCCTCTTAATTACATTATCCTTTACATGACATTCCTCCAGATGGTTGATGATTTAAATGATCCTTTACATACATTCTCTCCAGATGGCTTGGTGATTTACATTATCCTAAGATGACATTTCTCCAGATGGCTGGTGATTACATTATCTAAGATGACATTCTCTCCAGAGGGTTGATGATCTACATTATCCTAACATGACATTCTCTCCAGATGGTTGATGATTTACATTATCCTAACATGACATTCTCTCAGAGTGGCTGGGGATCTAACATTATCCTAACATGACATTCTCTCCAGATGGTTGATGATTTACATTATCCTAACATGTCATTCTCTCCAGATGGTTGATGATTTACATTATCCTAACATGACATTCTCTCCAGATGGTTGAAGATCTACATTATCCTTAACATGACATTCTCTCCAGATGGTTGATGATCTACATTATCCTTAACATGACATTATCCTCCCTCTTCAGATGGCTGATGCCCGTGGCGTCCCCCGAGGGAACTATGATGGACCGGTCCATGAYGTCATCAGCATGACTAAGTCAGTGCCGGCCACTCCCTCCAGCAGGGGGCCCCAGTGCCCAGGGAAGGGCCCCCTCGGCCCCACCAGGGACCTGCACCGGTCTGGTTTCACTCTATCCGGTATGGGTAAGCTTTGTCTACTCTTTACTGGGTGTGGATGTTTCTCCTCACTTTTTAAATTGAACCTTTATTTATACAGGGTTCTTCTCATTAAGATCTCTTTCACTACCTGGAAGTACCAGACAGGAAACTGTCTCCTTTTGTCTTGCTGTCAGGGTTCTATTATTTCAATATTTCTTTGTCCTTCCTTTTCTCTCAGTGTCTCTGTCTATAAGCATCCTAATCTCTCTCTCTCCCTTCTCTCTCTCCCCCCCATCTCCCTCTCTTCCACACTCTACGTCTTCCTCCCCTCTCCCTCCTTCTCTCTCACTCTGACCATCTCACTCCCATTTCCTTGTTTCAGCCAATCATCTTTCTAATTGGGAGTCCTGTCTATCCTGTCAGTCTTATGACGGTCTAACTTCTAGCTCTGTTTACTGTCTCTGTTGAACCACACAGGACCAATTATAGCCATAGCTACATTATAGCGGTAGTTACATCTAAGGTCAGGGATTTGGGAAGCTGTACAATGGTTATTTCAAATCCTAGTTATACTGCCTTACCCCTATCAGAACACAAAATGTACTCAATTGTTAGTAACGGGTCTTTGTTCTTGTTCTCTCCGATACAGGAACTCAGATTGACGACCACATCCCCCGACGCTCAGCACAGAGGATCGTGGCGCCACCCGGTGGCCGCTCCAATATCACCACCCTGTCGTGAACCCGGGAGCTCCTTGCTCCTCTCGCGTCTGCTGTAGGGAGAACGATACATCAACTACTGTAGCAACAACCAACTACCGTCGATCAAAACAAATCTCACCTGGCTTCCAGAACTCAACTCAACAGTGAAACCTGAACATGCAATCTTCTTCTCAGATACAACTGTAAAACAGTATACAGCGTAGAACTACAATTACCACTAGTAGTTACCAGTCATTCTATGTCTATGGTAGACACACCAACTTAGTACTTTGATCTGTTATCCTTTATAAATATTGTGATCAATTCCTCAATCAATTTATCTCATCACCCATCAATAGTCAACTGTCCCCTGTCAGATCTCCGTAGCATGCACCTTAAACAGTCTCTGTCTCCTCAGTCAGATAACCGTCTCTCTCTCTCATCTCCTCGGCTTCACTATAGCTTTACTAACATGGTGATAAAGGAGTCGTAGATGAAAGTAGTTTTCTTTAGACCACAGAATGCCTCTCAGCTCTCTCTCTCGTCGTAGTGATGCCTGCTTCTGCTTTCGCGTCAGTGCTTCTAAGAAACTCTGTAGTTGAGTCCAACATGGAACTCTATTCCCTAGATAGCGCACTACTTTTGTCCTCTAGTGCACTATCTAGGGTATTAGAGAGCCGTTTCAGACTAACGCCAACTTGTTGTCTCTCTCTCTCTGCTGTTATTTAGTCATGGCTGTAGGCTATTTAGGCTTCATCTTACCGTCTCTTACTGTTATGCATGACTTTTTCCTCTTCATCGTTACTCATTACAAATACAACAAGGAAAATAAGTGTGTATTACTGTTACTGTGAACAGACTGTAGGGACAGTCCTCTAGTCACACTTGTCTTACTATTATTATGATCGTTTTATCCCAATGCAGGTGCGCTAACTTTGCTTCCATGGTATATTCAGTCAGTCAGAATAAGAACTTCACCAATCCTTCTATTCAGTCAGTCAGAATAGGAACTTCACCAATCGTTCTATTCAGTCAGTCAGAATAGGAACTTCACCAATCCTTCTATTCAGTCAGTCAGTCAGAATAAGAACTTCACCAATCGTTCTATTCAGTCAGTCAGAATAGGAACTTCACCAATCCTTCTATCCAGTCAGTCAGAATAAGAACTTCACCAATCCTTATACTCAGTCAGTCAGAATAAGAACTTCACCAATCCTTCTAGTCAGTCAGTCAGTCAGAATAGGAACTTCACCAATCTTTCTAGTCAGTCAGTCAGAATAAGAACTTCACAAATCCTTCTAGTCAGTCAGAATAAGAACTTCACAAATCCTTCTAGTCAGTC
>NW_019948720.1:0-3803 GCF_002910315.2 Salvelinus sp. IW2-2015
GAAGCTGACTAACCCAGGGTTCACTCAGCTGGACAACTGAAGGGCTTTATAGAAGCTGACTCCCAGGGTTCACTCAGCTGGACAGAACTGAAGGGCTTTATAGAAGCTGACTAACCCAGGGTTCACTCAGCTGGCAGAACTGAAGGGCTTTATAGAAGCTGACTAACCCAGGGTTCACTCAGCTGGACAGAACTGAAGGGCTTATAGAAGCTGACTAACCCAGGGTTCACTCAGCTGGACAGAACTGAAGGGCTTTATAGAAGCTGACCTACCACCAGGGTTCACTCAGCTGGACAGAACTGAAGGGCTTTAAGAAGCTGACTACCCAGGGTTCACTCAGCTGGCAGAACTGAAGGGCTTTATAGAAGCTGACTACCCAGGGTTCACTCAGCTGGACAGGAATGAAGGGCTTTATAGAAGCTGACTAACCAGGGTTCACTCAGCTGGACAGAACTGAAGGGCTTTATAGAAGCTGACTAACCCAGGGTTCACTCAGCTGGACAGAACTGAAGGGCTTTATAGAAGCTGACTACCCAGGGTTCACTCAGCTGGACAGAACTGAAGGCTTTATAGAAGCTGACCTACCCAGGGTTCACTCAGCTGGACAGAACTGAAGGGCTTTATAGAAGCTGACTAACCCAGGGTTCACTCAGCTGGACAGAACTGAAGGGCTTTATAGAAGCTGACTAACCCAGGGTTCACTCAGCTGGACAGAACTGAAGGGCTTTATAGAAGCTGACTACCCAGGGTTCACTCAGCTGGACAGAACTGAAGGGCTTTATAGAAGCGCCCTACCCAGGGTTCACTCAGCTGGACAGAACTGAAGGGCTTTATAGAAGCTGCCCTACCCAGGGTTCACTCAGCTGGACAGGACTGAAGGGCTTTATAAAGTTTACAGGGTTCACTCAGCTGGAACTTCATTTATCCATGTTGTCTCTGTCTCTCAGGAGAAGAAGCAGCTGGAGGAGAGGTTGAATGAGGTGACAGAKTCGCTGACTGAGGAAGAGGAGAAGACCAAGAGTCTCAACAAACTGAAAAACAAACAGGAAGCAGTCATTGCTGACCTGGAAGGTAAAGCTTGTTCCTAACTGGTGGCACMTGTTATGCATACTTAACGTTATGACATACATTTGATGAACTTGCTGCACACTCAACACTGTTTCAGAAACTTGTCCTAGTATGAATTATTTTCTATTTTCTATTTTCTTTCTCTTCTTCCCCCTCCCTCCTGTAGATCGGTTGAAGCGTGAGGAGCAGGGTCGTCTGGAGCAGGAGAAGTGGAGGAGGAGGATGGAGGGAGAGGCTGTGGAAGCCCAGGAGCAGCTCTCTGACCTGGGACTACTGTCCGCTGAACTCAGGGGCACCCTGGCTCAGAGAGAGAAGGATATCACAACCCTACAGGGGAGGTGAGAGGAAATCTATACTGTATATTCACACACCTTGAGAAGAGTGGAAATATCAACCCCCTCATTTGCATAGTGTTACAAAACTGCTTTCTCTCTCGATAATGGTAATCGAAACGGTTCCAGCACAGTGCCTTGCGGAACACCATATTTGACTTCTGTCTCTCTTTCTCCCAGGTTGGAGGAGGAGGGTGCACGAAGGACTGAGGCTCAGAGGGCTCTGAGAGAGGCCATGTCTCAGGTGTCAGAGCTGAAGGAGGAAGTGGAGAATGAACGAGGGATGAGAGAGAGGGCAGAGAAACAGAGGAGAGACCTGGGGGAGGAGCTGGAGGCCTTGAGGACAGAGCTGGAAGACACACTGGACACCACGGCGGCCCAGCAGGAACTCAGGTCTCGTAGAGAGGCAGAGTTGGGGGAGCTCCAGAGGTGTGTTGAGGGGGAGACGAGACGTCACGAGGCCCAGCTCTCAGAGCTCAGAGTCAAGCACTGCTCTGCCATAGACAACCTGCAGGAACAACTGGACAACAGCAAGCGGGTGAGTCACACYCAGAATGTAGCCTATGCAGTGACTCTCTGTGCATATTGCGTATTGCATATTGCATATTGCGTGTGTTATTCCCTTAGTACAGTGTCGGTAGTGACTCCTGCATGCTATTCTTTCTCTGTAGACTGGTCACTGAGTTGTCTGTAATGTAGTGTTTCTATGCGTATGGTATGTATGTAGTAATTCCTGATGTTATATGGTCTCCCCAGGCCCGTCAGTCCCTAGAGAAGGCCAAGACTCTATTAGAGGACGAGAGGGTGASCTTGGCCTCAGAGCTGAAGTCCCTGCAGGGGGGCCGCATGGAGAGTGAGAGGGGCCGCAAGAGGGCRGAGGGCCAACTCCAGGAGCTGACCYCACGCCTCGCACAGGCCGACAGAGAGAGGGAGGAGAGAGAGGAGCGACTGCACAAGCTACAGTCTGAGATGGAGACCCTCTCTAGTTCTCTCTCCTCCTCTGACTCCAAATCCCTCCGTCTCAACAAGGAGGTCAGCAGCCTGGAGAGCCAGCTCCACGCACGACGGCCCAAGGTACTCTGACCTTCCTCCTATCCAGGCTCGTACTGTTGTTGTTAGTCGTTGGCTGTATTCAGTGAGCACTACAAAAAAACTGTATTGCTTTCGGGATCGGCAAATCTTATATGATAGGTTGTTAGCCGCATTATGGTCGTTTGCTTGAGCCCAAGACGAAGTCATGGGTGAACAGGGAGTAAGGAGGGGACTGAGCATGCACCCCTGAGGGGCCCCAGTGTTGAGGATCAGCGTGGCAGATGTGTTGTTGCCTACCCTTGCCACCTGGGGGCGGCCTGTCAGGAAGTCCAGGATCCAGTTGCAGAGGGAGGTGTTTGGTCCCAGGGTCTTAGCTTAGTGATGAGCTTTGTGGGCACTATGGTGTTGAATGCTGAGCTGTAGTCGATGAACAGCATTGATGTCCTTTTGTCCAGGTGGGAAAGGGCAGTGTGGAGTGCAAAAGAGATTGCGTCATCTGTGGATCTGTTGGCCGGTATGCAAATTGGAGTGGGTCTAGGGTTTCTGGCATGATGGTGTTGATGTGAGCCATTACCAGCCTTTCAAAGCACTTCATGGCTACAGATGTGAGTACTACGGGTCAGTAGTCATTTAGGCAGGTTACCTTGATCTTCTTGGGCACAGGGACGATGGTGGTCAGGGAGACACTTGGGCACAGGGACTATGGTGATCAGGGAGACACTTGGGCTCAGGTACTATGGTGGTCAGGGAGACACTTGGGCACAGGGACTATGGTGATCAGGGAGACACTGGGGCACAGGACTATGGGTGTCAGGGAGACACTTGGGCTCAGGGACTATGATGGTCAGGGAGACACATGGGCTCAGGACTATGGTGGTAGGAGACACTGGGCTCAGGGACTAGGTGGTCAGGGACACATGGGCTCAGGACTATGGTGGTCAGGGAGACACTTGGGCTCAGGGACTATGGTGGTCAGGGAGACACATGGGCTCAGGGACTATGGTGGTCAGGGAGACACTTGGGCTCAGGACTATGGTGGTCAGGGAGACACATGGGCTCAGGGACTATGATGGTCAGGGAGACACATGGGCTCAGGGCTATGGTGGTCAGGGAGACACTTGGGCTCAGGGACTATGGTGGTCAGGGAGACACATGGGCTCAGGGACTATGATGGTCAGGGAGACACATGGGCTCAGGGACTATGATGGTCAGGGAGACACTTGGGCTCAGGACTATGGTGGTCAGGGAACACATGGGCTCAGGGACTATGGTGATCAGGGAGACACATGGGCTCAGGGACTATGGTGGTCAGGGAGACACATGGGCTCAGGGACTATGGTGGTCAGGGAGACACTTGACAGTTGGTCAGCT
>NW_019948720.1:8023-14081 GCF_002910315.2 Salvelinus sp. IW2-2015
ACGCTCAGGTCACACACACACACACACACACACCACACACACACACACACACACACACACACACACACACACACACACACACACACACTGCCAACTCCTTCATCCTCTGTTTTTAACCACTTCCATGTTGATATCAAATCAAATGTTATTTGTCACATGCGCCGAATACAACAGGTGTCGACCTTACTGTGAAATGCTTACAAGCATTAACCAACAATGCAGTTTTAAGAAAATAAGAGTTAAGAAAATATTTGTAAATTAACTAAAGTAAAAAATAAAAGAACAACAATAAAATAACAATAATGTGGCTATATACAGGGGTACCGGTACAGAGTCAATGTGCAGGGTACGGTTAGTCGAGGTAATTGAGGTAATATGTACATGTAGTAGGGTAAAGTGACGATGCATAGATTATAACAAGAGAGTAGCAGCAGCGTAAAAAAGGGGGGGGTCAATGCAAATAGTTCAGGTAGCCATTTGATTAGCTGTTCAGCAGTCTTATGGCTTGGGGTAGAAGCTGTTAAGAAGCCTTTTGGACCTAGACTTGGCGCTCCGGTACCGCTTGCCGTAGTCATATGACTAGGGTTGTTGGGGTCTTTGGCAATTTTTAGGGCCTTCCTAGAGTCCTGGATGGCAGGAAGCTTGGCCCATTGATGTACTGGGCCGTTCGCACCATGCTCGGAGTACACGTCCTGGTAATCCCTCTGGCCCTGCCGCCTTGTGAATGTTGACCTGTTTAAAGGTCTTACTCACATTGGCTACGGAGAGCGTGATCACTTTCCTGCCTTCACTCTCAGGAGCTACTTCAGGATGAGACTCGTCAGAAGCTGGCTCTGGGCTCCAGGGTGAGAGCTCTGGAGGAGGAGAGGAATGGACTGATGGAGAGAGTGGAGGAGGAAGAGGAGAGAGCCAAGGATCTCTCCAGGCAGATACAGACTCACACTCAGCAGGTAATCATCATTGTGTAAAAAAACCTTTCKTCTAGATTATAATATAAAACATGTTCAGTTGTCTTCTACAGTAAGTCTATCTTCCTCCTCACCATCACTCCCTCTCTCCTGCTCTCCCTCTAGCTGGCTGAGTTGCGGAGGCAGTCGGAGGAGGTGAATGCGGCGGTGGAGGCAGGAGAGGAGACGCGCAGGAAACTGCAGAGAGACCTAGACCAGGCCGTCCAGAGAGAACAACAGAAGGAGGAGGAGAAAGAACGCGTGGAGCGTCAGAGGGAGAGGCTGAGGGAGGAGATAGAGGACATGACCCTGGCCCTGCAGAGAGAGAGACAGAACTGCACCACCCTGGAGAAGAGGCAGAAGAAGTTTGACCAGGTCAGAGTTCGGGGGTTAGAGGTTAAAGGTGAGAGGTAACCATAATGACATAATGTCCCGTGATGTAACCKCTGCCCTTTGCCCCCTCAGTGTCTGTCAGAGGAGAAGGCGGTGAGTGCCCGGCTGGCTGAGGAGAGAGACAGGGCCGAGGCAGACAGTAGAGAGAAGGAGACACGCTCCCTGGCACTGGCACGAGCCCTGCAGGTACCACTGGAGTGACTACACACATTATTATRCAGTTATCAGCATAAAAAGTTGTTTTCATCTTCATCTAAATAATAGTGAGTCTTGATACTTCATTGTTCCCGTCCACACTTACAGGAGGCCCAAGATCAGAGGGACGAGCTGGAGAGATCTAACAAGCAGCTCCGCATAGACATGGAACAACTAGTCAATCAACAGGATGACGTGGGGAAGAATGTACGTGTGTGTGTGTGTGTGTGTGTGTGTGTGTGTGTGTGTGTGTGTGTGAGAATGTGTGTATTTGTATTACAGAGTGAAAATGTATCTCACAACAAGCAAACATTTCTCTCCTCCTGTGTCAGGTGCATGAGTTGGAGCGTTCCCGGCGGGCCCTGGAGACAGAGGCAGAGTCCCTGCGCACTCAGACCCAGGAGCTGGAGGAGGAGCTGGGGGAGGCGGAGAACTCCAGGCTGAGGCTCGAGGTCACCCTCCAAGCCCTCAGGGCCCAGTTTGAGAGAGAGATCAGCACCAAGGAGGAGAAAGGAGAGGAGAAGAGGAGGTCTCTCAACAAACAGGTATGGAGAGAAGAGAGAAGAAGAGGAATGTATCAAGCCTGAATATGGGGAGTTATTCATTTGGATTAGATGCTAAACTTCTCTCTTTCTCTGCTGTTCCCTTCCTTTCCATCCCCCTCTCCTCTCCCCTTKTCTTTCTCTCCTTCCCCCCCAGGTGAGGGAGTTGGAGACCCAGCTAGAGGAGGAGAGGAGTCAACGCTCTCAGGCCATGTCCGTCAAGAAGCAGCTGGAGGCGGAGCTACAGGAGGCTGAGGCGAGCTTACCCCGAACATTGATGAAACTTGTGGAAAAGATGGGACACCCCAAGTATCACCCTCAACCTCAACAGTGAAACATTACTGTGGCAATCACATATTTAGAGTTTTTACTCAGGTTTAAGTTGTTAAAAGGTTCAGTTAATATTTGTTCACTGCATGTTTACTTCTACCTTAAACAAAGTGTTGTTTTTTGATTAATAAGATTTGCCACTTTATTTTATTGTATTTCAATCCATTATATTTTAAAAATTATTTATCAGTTTGATGTGGATGATAGAAAATTTGCTATTATTGTTTTTTTTCTTTGAAGTAATCTTTAAAGTGGGCCCCACTTTTGCTAAAATAGAAAATATAGGCTTAACTTGAATGCGTGCCTGGAAATTACCGGTTTCTTTCATTTAATTTGTTCATGTTGGAATTTGGTTTATATAAAGGAAAATTTGTCTTTTGTGTCTTGTTGAAAATTCGAGATACTGACCAGAGCCATTAAGAAAATTATTGCTTTTTCATTGATTTATCATATTGAATATATTTTGTTAGGTTTTCATGTAGGTTCATTAGGTTCACTAGGACTATATGCGTCATTTAAAAAATTTTTCAATGACTATTCGCGAACAGCGGCCCTCGGCATGTAGCTAAATTTTTTATTTGGCCCTCCGGCCGTCCATTGAACGTATGACAACCCCTGGTGTAGGAGGGAGTGAGAGAGAAAGAAGAAATGGGGTAAGTGGAAGAGGAGAAGACAATAAAAGAGAGGGGAAGGGATCAGAGGGGCCGATGGAGAGAATAGACAGATTAAGCTACAGAACACGAGGTAACTGGGATTACATCCCACTAGATTAAATTCCAGATGATTTTTTGACGAGGGGGTCCAGTTATCACCTTCTCCACCTCTCACACGTTAGAGGGTTTTTTTTGTTAGGATTAATTTGAGGAGGAGATAACCCTTACCTTCCCTGGTGCCAGGGCTGGATTAACGTATTAGGATCTGGGATCTACGCAGACCAACACCCACTTCCCCTTCTTTGGGAATGAAAAACACCCACCCACTGTGTATCTTCCATTTCTTGGGTTTGATCTAGAGAAAAGGTTTCATAACCTGTTTCTCTGTACTGTCTGTAGTGGTTCGTACCTGTCCTCTGTTACTGGTCTGTACTGTTTTCATACCTGTTCTCTTGTACTGGTCTGTACTGGTCGTTGTTTCTGATGGACTTAAATGGTCTACCGTTTTCTCTGTACTGGTCCTGTTACTGGTTCATACCTGTTCTCTGTACGGTCTGTTACTGGTTCATACCTGTTCTCTGTACTGGTCTGCACTGGTTCATACTGTTCTCTGTTTACTGGTCGTGTACTGGTTCGTAACCTGTTCTCTGTTACTGGTCTGTACTGGTTCGTACCTGTTACTCTGTAAACTGGTCTGTACTGGTTCGTTACCTGTTCTCTGTACTGGTCGTACTGGTTCGTACCTGTTCTCTGTACTGTCTGCGTGTCTCCTCTCGTTCCTCCGCCTGCATCATCACCTCCTTCAGTTTTTCTCTGTCTTCCTCACCAGCTGTTGCTATCGCCCGCTCTCTGGGGGGAGGGGAGAAAGACTGATGAGTCATGTTTTATCCCCATACCCGGAACATACATTCAGAATAGTAGTGAAGAAGTTGAGATGTTAGAGGGAGGAGATGGGAGAAAGGGAAGAGAGGGATGGGAGGAAAAGTAAAGAGATGGGAGGGGGAGTGAGGAAAGGAACAAGGCGAGAGAAGAAGTGTGAGGGGAAATCCATCAGAGAATGTGTTTTCCCCTCACTGTCTCTCCTGCTCCAGTGCTCCTCCATGCCGTCCATTCTTGGCCTCCAAGGGCGGGACACTTTGAGCCTTGTGTTTTCCCTGACAGCTCCCTCCATCTCCCCCAGCTTCAGCTTCGCTCCTTGTTATTCCTCTCCAAAGCCTTCCCTGGCCCCCTCAGCCTTCTGGCCCAGTCCTCTCTCCCTGCAGCTGCACCGTCAGAGTCTCCACCTGGGGAGGAGGGGAGACAGAGGATAGAAAGGGAGAAAAATGGATAAATGTAAATTGAGTCCAGTATACTGTTGTGTGTGTGTGTGTGTGTGTCTGTATGTGTGTGTGTGGGGTAAGTGGTGTGAGAGTGTGTAACCTGAAGTGTAGTCTTCCTGTGTCTCTCGGCCACTAGTTCAGCATTGCTTTGCTCCTCCTCCAACTCCTCCTCCAGCTGAGTTGACTCGCGCCTCCAACCTCCGCTTCTCATCGCCAGAGCAGACCTGACAACACACACACCGTGAGTAATACACATGCATAAACCAGTAATACACCACTTGAGTAATAACACGCGTAATCACACACACCGTGATTAATAGACACGCGTAATACACAACCGTGATAATACACACGCATAATACACAGCAATACACCACACCGTGAGTAATACACACGCATAATACACAGCAATACACACACCCGTAGTAATACCACGCATAATACACAGCAATACAACACCACCGGTGGTAACACACCGCATAATTAAACAATAATACACAACCACCGTGAGTAATACACACGAAAACACATAATACACATGCAATCACACACCCTAACACCGTGAGTAATACACCAGTAATACACACACCGTGAGTAATTACACACGCATAATACACAGTAATACACCACACCGTGAGTAATACAAAACGCATAATACCACAGTAATACACACACGGTGAGTAATACGCACGCATAATACACAGTTAACACACACACCGTAGAGTAATACGGCAGCATATACCCAGTATACACACACCGTGAGTAATACGCACGCATAATACACAGTAATACACACACCGTGAGTAATACGCACCACATAATACACCAGTATAATACACACCGTGAGTATATACGCATGCATAATACACAAGTGATTACACACACTGTAAGTAATACACACACCGTGAGTAATTACACACGCATTAACACACAGTAATACACACACCAGTGAGTAATACACACGCATAATACACAGTAATACACACACTAGAGTACACACACATACAAAAGAAATAGAAAGAGAGATACTGAACTTCCCGTAGAGCTGTTGACGATCTCATCAGCCATCTCATCTCTCTCCTGCTGGCCTGTCTCCTCATCTTCTCAGACACTGATAAATCCTACACACAGAAGAGAGAGAGAGACAGAGAGAGAGACAGACAGAAAGAGAGAGAGACAGAGAAGAGAGCGAGAGAAGAGAGAAAGAGAGAGCCAGACAGAAGGAGAGAGACAGAGAAAGAGAGAGAGGGCGTTAGCATCCTAAAACACAAGAATTTGTGTTCTTCGCAAATCTCTCACACACACCAGCACACACACCTCTGTAAGCTGCAGTAACTCCGCCTCCAAGGTCTGCAGGCGCTTCTCTGTGCTTTTTGATTGGACGACCACCTCGTCACGGGCAGCTTGGACTCATCCAGCTCACGAAGCACCTCCTTCATCTGAACCTGAGAGAGAGCGAAAAGAGCATTGATTAAATATGGTTTTCCACAAGGCTCTGTGCTGGACCCTTACCGGTCTCATATAGCTGTGGTTTATATATCAGTTAACTGCACAGCATCTAATCTCAGACCGAGCAAGCAGCATTAGAAAGAAAGAGAAAGGGGGTGTTGCTTACCTGCAGTCTCCGTAGCTGCCTAAGCCCCTCCTCCCTGCCGCGATTGGCTGTTCCACCTGGGCCT
>NW_019948721.1:0-14078 GCF_002910315.2 Salvelinus sp. IW2-2015
GTGTTTCTCTTTGATCTACGAGGACCCGATAGGAGGCTCTCCGTCCATCCTGTGTCCTGTTACCCTTCTCCCTCTCCTTCTCTCTTTCTGTTACCTTCTCCTCTCCTTCTCTCTTCTGTTACCTTCTCCTCTCCTTCTCTCTTCTGTTACCTTCTCCCTCTCCTCTCCCTTCTGTTACCTTCTCCCTCTCCTTCTCCTCTTCTGCTTACTTCTCCCTCTCCTTCTCTCTTCTGTTACCTTCTCCCTCTTCCTTCTCTCTTCTGTTACCTTCTCCCTCTCCTTCTCTCTTCTGCCTACTTTCTTTCTCTTCTCTCTCTCCTCTCTCTCTCTCTCTCTCTTCTCTCTCTCTCTTCTCTCTCTCTCTCTCTCTCTCTCTCTCTTCTCTCTCTCTCTCTCTCGAGGATCCTGCTCCTTTTTCCACAGCCTTCAAGTGAGCCAGGCAGGAAAGTATTGGAAGATTTAGGAGAGTCTATATAAGCCTTGATAGAGACTTCAGACTCAAGGGTGAGGAGTAGCGATGAATTTGCAATGCTCACATACTATTAAAGAGCTTTTGGAGCTGAGAAATAAATCTGTGTTAACCATGGCTACAGGACTTCAGCCTCGGTGGGGAAACCAAACGTCTCGCGGGGAACCTACCCTCCGGTTTTTTGAAACAAATTGTCCATTTCCTAACACAACACACATAGTCTGGCATCCAAATGATACCCAATTCCCCTATTTTAGCGCACTACTTTTGAACAGGGCCTACAGGGAACAGGGTGCCTTCTCGGGATATATGGCACCAGTTAGATATTTTCCCTCAAGGAGGTGAAATAGATGGAGGTTAGCATACAATAACACAGGATGTGTCATGTGGTTTTATGCGCAGCAAGCAGCTTGTTCCATAGAGTAGACAGCTGGACCATAGAGTAGACAGCTGGACCGAAGAGTAGACAGCTGGACCATAGAGTAGACAGCAGGACCATAGAGTAGACAGCTGGACCATAGAGTAGACAGCTGGACCATAGAGTAGACAGCTGGACCATAGAGGAGACAGCAGGACCATAGAAGTAGACAGCTGGACATAGAGTAGACAGCTGGACCATAGAGTAGACAGCTGGACCATAGAGTAGACAGCAGGACCCTAGAGTAGACAGCTGAACCATAGAGTAGACAGCTGGACCAGTAGAGTAACAGCAGGACCATAGAGTAGACAGCTGCTTCCATAGAGTAGACAGCTGGACATAGAGTAACAGGTCTAGCGGCATAGCAGTAGGACAGCAGGACGAGCAGTAGACTAGTGCCCTGGACCATAGAGTAGACAGCTGGACCATAGAGTAGACAGCTGGATCCATAGAGTAGACAGCAGGACCAGAGAGTAGACAGTGGACCATAGAGTAGACAGCAGGACCATAGAGTAGACATGCTAGGACCCATAGAGATAGCACAGCCTGGACCATTATAGATTAGACAGCTGGACCATAGAGTAGACAGCTGGACCATAGAGTAGACAGCTGGACCATAGAGTAGACAGCTGCTGATCTATAGGAGATACTAGGCACCTGAGAACTATTTAGACGGCGCCAGCTACATGATGCATCAGCATCATTCGCCGAACGTTAGCATATTTAGTAGACCAGTGGACCATACGTAGAATGTAAAGCGATCGGACATAGTAGACGAGTCAGGACCAGAGAGTAGACAGCTGGACCATAGAGTAGACAGCGAATAGCGAACGCTGACATAGAGTAGACAGCTTGGGGACTATAGGAAGTAGACGCTGGACATAGAGTAGACAGTGGACCATAGAGAGTAGACTGGAGTATGGTACATGGACAATAGAGTAGACACAGCGACCATAAGAGAGACAGCTGGACCATAGAGTAGACAGCTGGACCACTAGAAGTAGACAGCGGAAAATAAGAGTAGACAGCTGCGACCATAGAGTAGCACAGCTGGACCATAGAGTAGACACTGACCATTAGAGTAGACAGCTAGCGATCCATAGAGCTTAAGACGAGCTGAACCATAGGTTGTAGACAGCTAGACCATAGAGTAGACAGCTGCGACCATAGATAGACAGCTGGGACACTGTAGCTGCATAGAGTAGAGCAGCCTGGACCATAGAAGTAGGACAAGCATGACAGCTGACGTATAGAGTAGACAGCTGGACCATAGATGAAGACTTAGCTGGACACTAGAGTAGAACAGTGGAACCATAGGTAGATAGACAAGGACAAGGGACACGGACCAATAGAGAGTAGACAGCTAAGGACCCATACTAGATAATCATCTAGACAGACGGTCATACCGCTGCGTGTGTCGGCGAAACTCGCTGGCGATCTATCTCTAGTCACGCTCAGTAGAGCAGCTCGCGCCCGCTACAAACTCGCATAGAGTAGAACATGAACGAATTGGACCAGATTAAAGACGCTAGAACAGACTGAGACCAAAAATAGAGTAGAACAGCCTTGGACCATAGAGCAGAAGAGCGCGAGCCACCATTCTGCCTTGACGCAGTAGACAGCTGGACTATAGAGTAGACAGCTGGACCAAGATAACGCAGCGCCGACCAATAGAGTAGACAGCGGACCACCTGACACAGCGCGGCTACGTGTGGCATCCGCACCGCTCTGAGACCATAGAAATTACGTGGGACACACGTTGATGCGCTACCATATACGTATACGCACAGACCTCGCAGACGATATCATCTCTAGACTCGCCGCTTCCTAGGCGACCTGTAAACTCAGAGCCGGTGTTTAGAGTAGCAGGCCCCTGGACCACTACGCAGTTAGAAAGCTCGGACCAGTAGAGTAGACAGCGCGACCATAGCTGAGACTAGAAACAGTCAATGGTGACAGAACCCTGTAGACGACTAGTCACTTGCGCACGTGCCGCCACACTGCTGGCCGTGAGTGAGCAGCAAGGCTAACTCGACAAATCACGCGCGAACCGCTCTACAGGACGAATCACGATTGAACGCTCAATATGGTGCGATGAGCAGACTGCGATATAATCTCGTCACGCTCCGCGCTACAGGCGACCATACCTAGAGTAGCACACCGCATGAGCAACATTAGAGCCTAGAAGCTGGTACCAGGTGATAGTAGACAGACATGACCAATAGAGTAGCAGCGTGGACCCACTCTCTAGAAGCGTCAGACAGCGCTAGCGCCCACTAGCAGCTCGACAGACAAGGAACCAAATACCGAGTAGACGGCTGACCAATATAGAAGCAATAGACAGCTGGAACACCAAGAAAGAAGAACAGAAACAGACCATAGAGTAGGAACAGACAAATGGACCATAGAGAAATAAGAACAGACTGGACCATAGTAAAGAATAAGAAACAAGACCTGCAGACCAAAAATAGAGATAGACAGCTGGATAGAAGTAGACAGCGTAGGCCGCCCGAGTCTACTCTGCAAGAGAGTCTCTACAGACAGCTGCGACCTCTGTTTCCAGCTCCATCAGTGTGTGCTACGTCTCCTGACTTGGACAAAGAGATGTGCCGTGACCATCATGCAATAATGAAGCTACAGCCGCCTAGGCGCGCGCATTAGAGTAGACAGCTTGGAGGCCATTAGAGTAGACAGTGACCATAGAGTAGACAGCTGGCGACCATAAGTAGACAGCAGACCATAGAGTAGACAGCTGGACCATATAGCAGCTAGAACAGGCAGCAAATGAAGGGACCAGTAGGAGACCAGTAGGAAGCTGGGACCATAGAGTAGACAGCAGGACCATAGTAGCGGACCAAGAGTAGACAGGCCAGAGGACGCACATAGAGTAGACAGCAGCGACCATGATAAGAGAGAGTACACAGGACATTAAGTAAGCTGACCATAGAGTAACAGGACATAGTGCAGACCTGTAACCAGTGAGCAAGATAGACAAGCAGGACATAGATAGACAGCAGCGACCATAGAGTAGACAGCAGGACCATAGAGTAGACAGCAGGACCATAGAGTAGGACAGCTGGACCATAGAGCAGACAAAGCAGCGACCATGAGAGTAGACAGTCGCTGGACCATTGAGTAGACATCGGACCACCATAGAGTAGACAGCTGGACCATAGAGTAGACAGCTGGACCATAGAGTAGACAGCAGGACCATAGAGTAGACAGCTGGACCATAGAGTAGACATCGGGACCATAGAGTAGACAGCTGGACCATAGAGTAGACAGCTGGACCATAGAGTGGCGTCATGGACCTCATCCAGAGGAGTAAGTGGCACAGTCAGTGATTTCGTCCTCAATGGCACCCTATTCCATATTTAGTGCACTACTATAGACCAGAGCCCTATTCCCTATATAGTGCACTACTTTAGACCAGGACCCTATGGAACCCTATTCCCTATATAGTGCACTACTTTAGACCAGAGCCCTATGGAACCCTATTCCCTATATAGTGCACTACTTTAGACCAGAGCACTATGGAACCCTATTCCCTATTTAGTGCACTACTTTTGACTATTAGTAGTAGGAACTAGTGACTAGGGTGGCGTTTGGGATGTAGTTCGAGTCCCCATGGTCAAAAACAATGCACTATGTACGGAATAGGGCGCTATTCGGGACGCAGCGTGTCAGAGTTTCCTGGCCAAAAGTAGAGCACTGTATAGGGACTAGGGTGCCGCTACTCTGCTGCCCTGCTGCAAGGCATATTACACCACCCTTGTCTGATGAAACTACCTGAATAAATAGCAACCCTCAGCTTCAGCTCAGACAAGAGGCCCCTGTCCTTTCAAGTCTAGACAAAGCGGCACTTCCCCCTTGTAAGTAAACTAATAAAAATGGGCCATAAAGCAATTGTTCCCCAGATCGCCTGTTGTTCCTCCAGGATCCCGTAGTAAACTGGGCGTTTACAGATCAGCATTCTCCATTATTCACAGCAGAACAGACTAGAGCAAGTCTTTTCCTTCTTCCAGGTACCGAGGCACGTTCCTCTGGGATCAAGCCAAATCACATTTTGTTTTGTCACGTGCTTGGTAAACAACAGGTTTACCTGTAGACTAACAGTGTAGACTAACAGTGCAACGCTTACTTGCTAACAATGCAGAGAGAAAAATCGAAATATAACAGCTAGATGATAACACGAAGAATATACACGCGGTGCTAGTACCCGAGTCGATGTTGCAGAGGTACGAGATAATTGAGGTAGATATGTACATATAGGTAGAGGTAAAGTGACTAGGCAACAGGATAGATAATAAACAGTAACAACAGCTTATGTGATGATTAAAAAGAGTTCAATGGGGGTCAATGCAGATAGTCTGGGTAGCTATTTGGCTAACTAAGGGAAGGCCCTAAAACTTGTCAAAGACTCCAGCCACCCAAGTCATAGATCGGTACCGATGCATCAACTCTGGAACCAACCGGATCCTGAACAGATTCTACCCCCAAGCCGTAAGACTGCTGAACAATTACTCAAATGGCCACCCGGGACTATTTACATTTAAAAAAACATTTACACTGCTGCTACTCACTGTTTATTATCTGTGCATAGTCACTTCACCCCTACCTACAAATTACCTTGACTAACCTGTACCCCCGCACATTGACTCGGTACCGGTACCCCCTGTATATAGCCTCGTTTTTGTTATTTTATAGTGTTACTTTTAATAATTTTTTTACTCTCGTTTATTTAGTAAATATTTTCTTAACTCTTTCTTGAACTGCATTGTTGGTTAAGGGCTTGTCAGTAAGCATTTCACAGTAAGGTCTACTACACCTGTTGTATTCAGCATTTCACAGTAAGGTCTACACCTGTTGTATTCAGCATTTCACAGTAAGGTCTACTACACCTGTTGTATTCAGCATTTCACAGTAAGGTCCACACCTGTTGTATTCAGCATTTCACGGTAAGGTCTACACTTGCTGTATTCGGTGCATGTGACAAATACAGTTTGATTTGATTTTGATGTGAATACCACGTGGCTGCTATGAAAGTGAACTGTGTTTACGCGTGATCAGGGGTGTATTCATTCCACCGATTCTGTTGAAAAACTTTTCTTAAAACGGAAGCAAACGGAAAAAAACAGGGATAAACATACTTGAATTTGTCCAATAGAAACTCTCGTTTGCAACTGTTGGACTAATGATTCCACCCCCAGATCAGCTAGATGCAGGCAAGAGTGTGCAAGGTGGTATTGAATGTGTCACAGTCTGTCACCTCAAATTTTTCTACGTTGTAAACCTTCATTCATAGGCTAGGTTTTAGTAACCTCATGATGGGTATAGGGAACATTCTAGTATCACGTAGTAGCCTAAACCTATCGATGTTACATTGAGCTGGGTGAATGGAATATGATTTATAGTCATCCAATATGCTGTAATAGAAATAAGGCTCCTAAAAAATACAACGTCCTCCCTCATCTTAAACGTCACTGACCGCCACTGATATACCTGCTGTCTGTCTCCAACTAGACTCTACTAGAAAAGGCTCTGACCTGTACCTGCTGTCTGTCTCCAACTAGAGCAGGGTCTGTCCCAGTCCCAATACTTTACCTTCACAGTTGTCACCATAGAATCCTTGGGTACATGTGCAGTTGTAACTCCCAGGGCCGGTGTGTTCACAGATTTGGTGTTTCTCACAGCCCTCCCCCTCACAGGACACTGCCAGACAGACAAGAGGACCAGGATAGAAGGTTCGGATGAGGCTGGACATCTACTTTAGTGTATACCATAACTTGGCCTATGCCAAAACACATAGAGAACAGGAAAGTACAGTACTTTGAAACAAGTGTTTGGAATTAAAAATGTTTTAAAAAAAAGCTTAGGAAATGATTAACTCTTGAGAAAGACCTTTATCACATACAAGATATCCAATGCTCTTTTTCTATTGGACAGAACCACCTCTCTCTGTCAAATTCCGAGCTGATTCCATGTTTCTGTCTGGCAAAATCATAGCCGGTCTGATGTCCTACATTCAAATGACCTCCAAGCCTATAACCCAGCACTTACCTGTTTGATTTTCAGTTTGAGGAGTAGACGATGAATTCACCTGGACCAACACCAACTCTACGAAGGAAAAATATGATAGTTTGAGGCTTTCTAGCTAATTGTAAGAATTATTCAGACAGTTACAAGGACAGTGTGCCAGAATACTACGCCACAGCAATATTACACAAAGGGAGCTCTTTCTTTCGCTCTGTGTCGTGTTGTTGCTCTTGGTGGAGAAGCCCATCGTCCAGGCCTCAGCTCTCAGCCATTAGCTAACCACACCGACGCTGAGGCTCTGAAAACAGGAGACGCCGCAAAAAAAAACCTTTCAACAAACCACCAGGTCACTCTAACACTGAGCTCCTAGCCACTCTCAGGATGCTCCCAAACGGCACCCTGTTGCCTATACAGTACACTACGTACCGTGGCCCCTGGTCAAAAGTAGTGCACTATAAAGGGGAAAGAGTTTAATTTGGAATGTGACCTCACCCATCTCATCCTCCCAGAGAGAGGTTAGTCAGGTTTCGTTTAATACCTGCTGTCCCAATTGGAAACATGTTCTATTACAGGAAACAGGAAGTCAAAGCAGAGAGCAGGAAGTAGGGCTCGCCGGCCGCCTATGGTAACGTTTTATATCACGAACCATTGTTCCAAACAGGTAAATTAAACCAGAGAAACGGCCCAGCTGGCATTCAACAGAAGTCAAGAGTAAGGTGTTCCCAAATGGCGCCCCTATGTCCAAAATGGCCCCCTATTTGCAATGGCCCTTTATTCTAATATGTGCCGCCGTGTTTCTCCTTAAGTGGGGCCCCCTAATCCTCAGAAGTGGCAAATTGGCCCTTCCCTTAGTTTTCCCCATGATGGGCCCTTAATTCGGCCTGATTATATGGCCCCTCTATGTCCCAAATTGGCCCCCTAATTGCTCCAAATGGCCCTCTTTGCCCAAATCGGCATATGTGCCGCTGATTTCTCCAAATGGCTCCCTTCTATTTTCCAAATGGCCCCCTATTCCTAAATGGCCCCTATTCCCCAATATGTCGAACTGATTCGCCAAATGGCTCCCCTTATTCGCACATGGCCGCTATTCCTAAATTGGCAAATGGAGCCTTCTATTCCCATAATTGGCCCCTATTCCAAGATGGCCCTCCTTATTCCTTAAAATGGCCTCCCTCTATTCCCAAATGGCCTCCTTCTATTTCCTAAAATGGTCCCAATATTCCCAGATGGCGCCCCTATTTCCGCAAATGGCCCCTCTTAGGTTCCCTAAATTGTGGCCCTATTCGCAATTGGTCCTTCCGTAATTCCCGTACATGGCTTCCCTATTTTATGCACACAGAGGACGCCAGTGGTTATTGCCCCGCTCGCGCTAACTGCACTGTCCTCACACAGAGACCCAGTGTGCCTCTCTCTACTATTTTACACACCAGGTGAATGTTGTCGTACAGCTTCTTGGGTTCACACAGGCCGCCACCTTTTAGCGCAGGCTTCCTGTTCTTGCACTTTCGTCAATTGTCTGCAGGTATGATTACACACAATTTCAGAAACTTACACTAACATTCAGTCCACACAACATTAGATTATGATCACACAGAGAGATCAGACACACTGCAGAGAATTTAGGAATCATCATAGAGAGATCATTGAACCACATCATAGACGATGAGATAGACACATCAGAGAGTACAGATCAACACGAATGATTGTTGCGATGTAGACCATCACTAGATGTAGACTAGACATCATCCAGAGAGACAGCACACACACAGCAGCCCTTTTAGATATGACAACAGGAGATTACACAGGAATTTGAGATAGTACAGCATCAGAGTAGATATGACACATCATGTACCGAGATACGACCATCACATTGAGAGAGATCACCATCATGAGGACGAGTAGACATCATATTATTCGCGTGTTGTTTTTTTTGTTTTTTGTTTGTTCTGTTCACATTGTGTTTTTCTTCTTTTTCTTGTTTTTCTGAGAGATAGACACATTCAGTATGAGATATGACATACAGAGGAGATATGATCATCATTTTTGTTTTTTTTTTTTTTGTTTGTTTTCTCGTGTTCGGTTGAGAGCTTCGATTAGTATTCACCAGTAGAGACAGAAGTTCACAGAAGGACAGAAACAGTTCTTTTGCGTTGTTTTCTTTTTTTTTTCTTTTTCATTCGTACTATGTGAATGATCCTATTGATCATCTTATTCAGAGTATGATTAGTGGCACACATTTTTTTTTCACGAGATGAGTGAACCACAATCTGTTGGTACATGTCCAGAGAGGAATTAGTTACCATGCGTTTCAGACGGAGATATTTGTGTTTCAATTCTATTTTCAGTGTTTTGTTTTTATTGATTTGTTATCATTTGACACACTAGAGAGACAGGACAGTGCCACAGAGTAAGATATCGTACCACAGTTGTTTGTGTTTTTTTTATAGGAGACAGGACACACACGATGCAGACATAAGCATGGAGAGAAGACACACAAGAGAGAGAGAGCAGGACTTGGGAGGTAGTTTTATTCAGGAAGCAGATAGATCACAGCAGTAGATGATGTTATACACATGTCACAGGATGAGTGATATGATGGTTCACAATGTCTTTCAGATGTTTTAGATAGTTGGTTGAGTCAGGCTCTTCGTGGTCAGAAGATATGCACCACATGAGTAGACGGTGATCACAGTAGAGTAAGATCATGTTCGTCTAGTAGGCATTCACTCATTCAGAGAGGGTTTGATAGATCATCACAGAGAGACCAGACAGCACAGAATGTAGAGATACGCACACTACAGAAGATGTAGTACGTATTCCCAGCTAGAGAGAGCTTATGGTTACACACAGCATTTTTGCGAGACCGACAGATCTACTACAGACGAGTTAGTATTTGACTGAACAGAGAGACAGTACACACAGTAGCAGACAGGACACTGTATCCAGAGTAGAGCAGGGACACATAGAGAAGATAGCAGCCATCACAGAGAGAGACACCACAGAGAGATAGTGACTACAGTTTTCTGTGTGTCAGAAGAATGATGATACCTACACAGAGAGATACCGAATTTCCACACAGAGAAGACGGGTAGGGTCTTCAGATAGATATGCCTTTCACACATTGTAGTAGATATGATCCTACAGTAGAGATCTACGACACACAGAGAGAGTGATCCCATCGTGATGAGAATGAGACCACAAGCAGAGAGAGTATGAGACAACAGAGAAAAGATAGTACCACAGTTAGGACGACCAGATCATTCGATGAGTACGCTTAAGATCTCACACGAGTATGCGATATGATACTCACATGAAGTAGTACAGATCATTAGTTTTCGACAGACTAGAGTATATAGACAAATTTACAGAGGATTGATCTGATTACATACAGAGAGAGATAGACACACAGAGCAGATGAATAGATTTCACAACAGAGAGATACGTTATCCGCAGTTTATTATGGTGTGAGGATGATGATTCACACATGAGAGATAGACTTTTTATTTGTCTGTTTTATAATTGTCTTTTTTCAGAGAGGATTTAGGACTATACACAGAGAGACAGACACACCTTAGAGAGAGAGATCATCATCGAGAGATATTGAGTTCGACACATGATGGAGACGTATGACACTGTCAACAGAGAAGTTATGTAGACATTCTCAGGAGATAGGAACACACCAGTATGATTTGTATTGTACTTACAGCAGCAGGATGACACTCTTGTTCGACAGAGATGAGACACATTCAGAAGAGATAGACACACACACAACACAGAGACACATCAGAGAGACAGACACACAGAGAGACAGACACACAGAGAGACAGACACACAGAGAGACAGACACACAGAGAGACAGAACACACACACAGAGAGATAGACACACAGAGAGATGAGACACAGAGAGACACACAGAGAGAGATGAGACACACAGAGAGACAAGACCACACAGAGAGACAGACACACAGAGAAGAGATAGACACACACCAGAGAGACAGACAGCCAAGAGACAGACACATTATGTGATATTTACTCAGCTGATGAATATAGCCGCCTCACCCTGAAAAATATGTGCTGCTGGCTGTGGAAGATATTAGAGGAGGTTTGATACGTCTCCACAGGCTGGACTGTGGGAACAGGAAACGGGGAGAGGCAGCAAGCAGGGAGGAGAGGGGGGACAGGGATGGTTATGGAGAGGGGACAGGGAGAGGTAGAGGGGGACAGGGATGGTATGGGAGAGGGGGACAGGGAGAGGAAGAGGGGGGGACAGGGTAGGACTGAGAGAGGGGACAGGGAGAGGGAGAGGGAGAACAGAGGAGAGGAGAGGAGAGGAGAGGAGAGGAGAGAGAGGAGAGGATGAGGGCAGGAGAGGAGAGGAGAGAGAGGAGAGAGGAGAGGAGAGGAGTAGGAAAGGAAGAGGAGAGGAGGAGAGGAGGGAGTAGCGAACCTGGCCAAGATAAAGCAAAGCAGTGCGACACAAACAACAACAACACAGAGTTACACATGGAGTAAACAAACATACAGTCAATAACACAATAGAAACATAGAAAGATCTATATACAGTGTAAATGTAGAAGAGTAGGGAGGTAAGCAATAAATAGGCCATAGAGGTGAAATAATTACAATTTAGCATTAATACTGGAGTGATAGATGTGCAGATGATGATGTGCAAGTAGAGATACTGGGGTGTAAAAGAGCAAGAGGGTAAGTAACAATATGGGGATCATGTAGTCGGGTGGGCTGTTTACAGATGGGCTATGTACAGGTACAGTGATCGGTAAGCTGCTCTGACAGCTGATGCTTAAAGTTAGGGAGGGAGATATAAGACTCCAGCTTCAGTGATTTTTACAATTCGTTCCAGTCATTGGCAGCAGAGAACAGGAAGGAAAGGCGGCCAAAGGAAGTGTTGGCTTTGGGGGTGACCAGTGAAATATACCTGCTGGAGCACGTGATACGGGTGGGTGTTGCTATGGTGACCAGTGAGCTGAGATAAGGCGGGGCTTTACCTAGCATAGACTTATAGATGACCTGGAGCCAGTGGGTTTGGCGACGAATATGAAGCGAGGGCCAGCCAACGAGAGCATAGAGGTCGCAGTGGTGGGTAGTATATGGGGCTTTGGTGACAAAATGGATGGCACTGTGATAGACTACATCCAATTTGTTGAGTAGAGTGTTGGAGGCTATTTTGTAAATGACATCGCCGAAGTCGAGGATCGGCAGGATAGTCAGTTTTACGAGGGTATGTTTGGCGGCATGAGTGAAGGAGGCTTTGTTGCGAAATAGGAAGCCGATTCTAGATTTATTTTTGGATTGGAGATGCTTAATGTGAGTCTGGAAGGAGAGTTTACAGTCTAACCAGACACCTAGTTATTTGTAGTTGTCCACATATTCTAGGTCAGAACCGTCCAGAGTAGTGATGCTGGACGGGCGGGCGGGTGCGGGCAGCGATCGGTTGAATAGCATGCATTTAGTTTGACTAGCGTTTAACAGCAGTTGGAGGCCACGGAAGGAGAGTTGTATGGCATTGAAGCTCGTCTGGAGGTTAGTTAACACAGTGTCCAAAGAAGGGCCAGAGGTATACAGAATGGTGTTGTCTGCGTAGAGGTGGATCAGGGAATCGCCCGCAGCAAGAGCAACATCATTGATGTATACAGAGAAAAGAGTCGGCCCGAGAATTGAACCCTGTGGCACCCCCATAGAGACTGCCAGAGGACCGGACAGCATGCCCTCCGATTTGACACACTGAACTCTATCTGAGAAGTAGTTGGTGAACCAGGCGAGGCAGTCATTTGAGAAACCAAGGCTATTGAGTCTGCCGATAAGAATGTGGTGATTGACAGAGTCGAAAGCCTTGGCCAGGTCGATGAAGACGGCTGCACAGTAATGTCTTTTATCGATGGCGGTTATGTTGTCGTTTATGACCTTGAGCGTGGCTGAGGTGCACCCGTGACCAGCTCGGAAACCAGATTGCATAGCGGAGAAGGTACGGTGGGATTCGAAATGGTCGGTGATCTGTTTGTTAACATTAATGTTACAGAGAGACCTGCCAGTGACCTGGTATGCGTATTACAAGCAGATGACCCTAAAGGAAATATCTTATCAGGTTGTGCATTGGCAGGTCAGGTGAAATCCAGCTTTTACAAGCTGACATCCTCTTTCCTGGCCCAGCAGAGCATGGAGCAGAGAGGAGAGAGGAGAGAGGAGAGAGGGGAGCTACTGGGACACATCCGGTCACCTTGCTCCAACAACACAAGAGATTAACGGGTTCACCATGCCAAGATGAACTTACACCTGGGTTTACTAGAGAGACAGCATCTAGCCAAACAGGTACACTACCCCTCCTCCAAGGTTCCTCGGCCTCTAGCAAAGTCACGCCAAGAAAACAGTCAGCACGAACAATGGCAACCAAACCCGGCAGATCGCCAAAAAGGACAAAACCGCGACTCCGGGAACGCCCAAACAACTAACTACGAAGACAATACCCTCTACCTCTCCCTCCGCAACACCTATCCACAAACCATCTGCCCACAACACCCCCATATCTCCCCACAACCTGTGCCTCCCACTGCGTCTCTGGCTCGCTGTCTGCTCTCTCTCCGTCCTCCCTTTCCCTCTCTCCCTCTCCTCTCTTCTCCTCTCTCTCTCTGCTCCTCTCTGCTCCTCTTCTCCTCTCTCCTCTCTTCTCTCTCCCCTCTCTCTCTCTCTTCTCCTCTCTCCTCTCTCCTCTCTTCTCCTCTCTCCTCTCTCCCTCTCTGCTCCTCTCTTCCTCTCCTCTCCTCCTCTCTCCTCTCTTCTCCTCTTCACTCTCTCCTCTCTTGCTACCTCTCTCCCTCTCGCCTCCTCTCTCCTCCTCTCTCTTCTCTTCTCCTCTCTCATTCTCTCCTCTCTGCGTCCTCCTCCTCTCTCCTCTCTCACTCTCTCCTACTCTCCTCTCTGCTCCTCTCTCTCCTCTCTCCTCTCTCCTCTCTCCTCTCTGCTTTGCCTCCCCTTCTCGCCGCTCTCCTCTCTCCTACTCTCCTCTTCTCCTCTCTGCTCTCTCTGCTCCTCTCTCCTCTACTGCTACTCTCTCCGCTCTCCTCTCCTGCTCCTCTCTCTCCTCTCTCCCATCTCTCCTCTCTCCTCCTCCCTCTCTTCCTCTCATCCTCTCTCCTCTCT